>NW_027591816.1:0-73000 GCF_964213995.1 Mustelus asterias | reverse complement strand
TTCCAAAATCACACACGATCTGAACCTCGACTTATCTCTTGTTTGACTTTGAGACTCTCTTCCCCTTTCCGACAGCTTCTACCAGCTAAACTTTGCCCGTAGGCTCCAGCGAGAATTGAACTCGCGACCGCTGGTTTACAAGACCAGTGCTCTAACCACTGAGCTATGGAGCCAAATGCTACAAAGAACTGCCACTAAGTGCAGCATTATCCGTGGATTGAGGACCAGGATGGGGTTTGAGGACGGAGATTTTTGATGAATGTGGAAATGTCTGAGGTGGAGAGCCGGAAGTTAAAAGACAGAAGTTGAAAGTGACATGATTTGACATGTGTATTCTGCATGTACTTGACATGTATGTTGTGTGTGTCATGTGGTTCTTCTTCAGAGTTTATCGTTAATGTTACATCTCTGATTTTTGCAGCTCTGATACAAGTTCATCCAGCTGGAAGATTTAGCTTGTTGTTCCCTTCACGGACGCTGTTTTTATTGAATGAAGAAATGAACAAAAATTTATTCACTCCGTGACTGGGAATCGAAACCGCGTCACGGTGCCGACGCTGATCACTGGACCCTCAGTGACGCTGATGTGACAAATATGGAGTGAGTTGATCATCTCTGCACCCATTGCTTCATTTCCAATAACTTTCTTATAAAAGAAAGTCACAATGAGGAATGACGGGAAGCGCACATGACAGGATTTGAACCTCAGTTAGAAAATCCCAATCCATCCCCTGGGCGGACTGCAGTCTCAATGTTTGCAATCCTGCTGTTTAATTCGACAGACAGCCATTCAACCGCTGTTCCCGTTTGTATTCTCCATCGGAGAAGCTCCACTCCTCCCAGCTTTGACAAAGGGTCATCTGGACTCGAAATGTCAGCTTTCTTCACTCCTTACAGATGCTGCCAGACCTGGTGAGATTTTCCAACATTTTCTCTTTTTGTTTCCGATTCCAGAATCCACGATAATTTGCTCCAGTCCTTCCACACTCGTTCCTTTACCTCAACAACTGTTTACATTGCTCTGTCCCTCCTCTTTCTTCATGCCAAAAACGACACGGCACAAACTCTTGCATTCAATCTGAAATGCTGGACTTCAGCTGCAGGGACCAAAACTCAAACCCATTCTGGCAGTAGCTGCAGTCGAACGCAACAACTCCGTAAAGACTGGACCTTCAGCCACTGGCTTAGATTACTCGGCTACGTTACCATGTCAGCAGTTGTGTCCTTTACTGGTATTGTTATTGAAATTAGCAGCACTGGAGCTGCGACAGTCCATCAGTTGGCTTGAGCCTGCTCCTTCACTGAATCAATTTATCCTGAACTCTGGAACAAGCAGGAATCACATCCAGTCAGAATCAGAATGAGCCGCAGTGAAGGACCAGCACCATTTAAACTGCCCTTAACCTTGTCTGGTACCCAACATCCTGCCAGAAATGACAAGAAAAAACCTCCTGTTGAATTTGCTCAGTCTTCACTTCAGGACACGAGGCGAGATTGTGTTTTATATGTTCCACCAGGCAATAACTGACATTTGTTTTTACGGTTTGGATGAGAGCAACAAATCTCCATTACCTGACCACCAATCCAAACAGCAGTGAAAGTGTCAGACTCTGACCACCAGACCAGCTGCTTGTAGCCTGTTTTACAACTTGCTTTACACACACTGCATGTGTTGCTTTATTTTTCGCGCCAGGCCAGACTACATTCACCACAAGCAAGTCTCTGTTGCAATATGGCACTTCTGTTTCCACCCCAGTGATACATTCAATCAGTGACAACATACAACAGACATTCCACTTACAATTAATAATTCCACTTCCGACTGTTTGAAACGAGACAGAACCATTTCCAAATATTTTCGTTGCAGAGTGAGGGAAAAGTTGAATAATTCAGTGTGAACGCCAAAATCTGACCTTTTTACCATCCAAATGTTACCTTACATCACCATCTCAATTGTCAGCCCTTTGCAGCCTATCACTATCTTTCTGCTACTGTGTTTGTTCTTGACCTGTTGCACATGTGACGTTTCCAGCTGTGATGTAGACTTGCAAAACTCGCTCGGCTCATATTAGTAGATCTACTTTCGATCAGATAGTAAATCACGTTATTTTTCAATAGTTTGCTGACAGCTATAAATAATCGTTCTCGAAGCGGGAATTGAAAACAAACAACACTGGGGACTACTGAATACAACCCACTGGACTCCCAGGGCCACGGGTGAACTGTGTTTTTCAAAATGACTTACCATATATCCCTTAATGTGTCCAGTTTGGATGGAACATAAGTGACTGCTTCAGCGAATGACAACACTGATTGTGTTTGCTGTGATATGAAATCGACAGTGAGGTCAAATAGTCCCACAAGATGCTGAAGTGATCGTGGTATATAAAATTCTAAATAGGATTGAAGAAAGTGAAATCTTTTTTCTTATGCGCAATCGGGAACACCATGTCAAATGTATAGGTTGAGAGGTGGTAGATTTAAAATTGAGATGAGGAGCTTCTCACCGAGGGTCGTGAATTTGTGGAATGCATTACCGCATAGCACGGTTGAGTCTGAAGCATTAAATGATTTCAAGAAAGAGACAGACATATTCCTGATAATTAAAGGGATGAGGGGATATTGGAACAGGTAGGGAGGTGGATTTGAGAACAGGGAGAGATCAGTCATGAACTGATTGCATGATGGTTCAGGCTCGAAGCGCTGAATTTGCCCACTTCTGCTCCTAATTCTATGTTCCTAAGTGTAAATTTCAATTTTTCAAACGCACCAACTCATCACTGTGGCTCCAATGTAATCTACGCACATTACATTCACAGGTTCCCCTTCATCCACAACACAACTGAGTCCTGTAAGGGACTGAGGAAAGGCCCCATTCTGTGATTCAATTACTTTAAATTTCTTTGTTTCCCTCATTTAATCTCTCCTGATTTACACCCGGCAAGAGGCCTCAAACCCTCTTGTTATGCTGCTGGATAACACTTGTTTAAAACTTCCGACATTTCTAAAAATTCCCAGTTGTTCCCAATGAAAGGTTATGGAGCTAAAATATAAGATTTGTTTTCCTGTGCACACAAGCTGTCTGGCTTTCTGAGTTTTTCCAGCATTTTCACCTTTCACTGCAGAAATCTGAGCAGCTTTGGATGTCAGTGGAAATCTTTTCATTGAACAACATCCTCAGCAGCTGCTCGTTGGACGAGGGGTATTACTCGGGCCTGTGGAATAAACATCTACAAACGTGTGAGCGTTCTCGGGTTCACATGCCGGACTCGATCCCTCAATCAGCTGTTGTTTCGTATTGGACAAGTCATAGGTTTTGTAAATGTATTTTCAGTGCAAACGTTGGGATTGGTTTACGTGGGATTTGGTTTGAGAACCTGGGCACACAGTGCAGGCAATCTATCAACACAACACTCACACAAGAAAATCAAGACATTAAAGGTGAATATGCTTGTGGCCATTCACTTTATCTCTGTTCACCAGTTTAGAGGACCCCACGTTTGTTGGTAGAGACAGCTGGCTGTGTGATTATTGTTATTCATTCGTGGGTTGTGGAAGTCTTCCCCACTCGCTATTTCTGTTTTTCATTGTCTCTATATATTTCCCTCAGACTCACTGACGATGTTTTTATTACGTTGACATCTTTTGATCCTTGCTCTGTCCATTATTTCGCTGTCTGTGTGTAACCGAGGTTCACTGGATTGATTTATGCGTTTCTCTTGCGAGGAGAGAATCAGTGGGATGAGTCTGTTCGCTCTGGAGTTAAGAATAATCAGAGGTGATCTCATTGAAAAGTCTGAAACGGGGAAACAGTTTGACAGTGTAAATGTTGAGTTCCCTCCACCCCGGCTAAATTATTAAGAACAAAGAAAAATAAGGAGAATGATGGAAGAGGAGTTTGGAATATTTGGGATAGGTGAAGCTAAGAATTGGAAGATGTGAATAATGTAATTAATGATTCAGAGGAATGGATAGGAAATTTGGGGATTCTGTCGGTGGATTCATTGTAAACTTTGAAATCAGAACATGCTGAAGACACCAGATGGAAAACCCGTATTTGTCTCCATGCATTTTAGGTTATGGAAATGATTTGGAGTGCATGTGCCCGGCTAGCTCAGTCGGTAGAGCATGAGACTCTTAATCTCAGGGTCGTGAGTTCGAGCCCCACGTTGGGCGACATTGATTTTTAAACTTTTCCTCATTCCTGGGTGAATTCCAGATCTCCATTCCTCCAGAAGTGTCACCGCTCAAACTGAGTCTTTCTCCTTTCTGCGTTGTTTATCTCACAGTTGTGGGTTTCTGACTGAAAACTGCCTCCAGTTCACTGGAAGGCGGGGAGTTTAGCCCTGAACTCAGCGAGAGGTTTTGATCTCATTTATTATGAGATTTAAACCCAGATCAGCGAGATTGTGTCAGTGGGAACAATAATCAGCTTCAGTGTAATTCAATCACTCCAGCCTTCCATCCGATCAAAAGACCGCTTGTTCTTTCCTCCTCTTCCTCTCTATTTTCCTTGACTCTGTACTTGTTTAGAACATAGAACATAGAACAGTACAGCTCAGAACAGGCCCTTTGGCCCACGATGTTGTGCCGAGCTTTATCTGAAACCAAGATCAAGCTATCCCACTCCCTATCATCCTGGTGTGCTCCATGTACCTATCCAATAACCGCTTAAATGTTCCTAAAGTGTCTGACTGCACTATCACTGCAGGCAGTCCATTCCATACCCCAACCACTCTCTGCGTAAAGAACCTACCTCTGATATCCTTCCTGTATCTCCCACCACGAACCCTATGGTTATGCCCCCTTGTAATAGCTCCATCCACCCGAGGAAATAGTCTTTGAACGTTCACTCTATCTATCCCATTCATCATTTTATAAACCTCTATTAAGTCTCCCCTCAGTCTCCTCCGCTCCAGAGAGAACAGCCCTAGCTCCCTCAACCTTTCGCATAAGACCTACCCTCCAAACCAGGCAGCATACTGGTAAATCTCCTCTGCACTCTTCCCAGCGCTTTCACATCCTTCTTATAGTGAGGTGACCAGAACTGCACACAATATTCCAAATGTGGTCTCACCAAGGTCCTGTACAGTTGCAGCATAACCCCACGGCTCTTAAACTCCAATCCCCTGTTAATAAAAGCTAACACACTATAGGCCTTATTCACAGCTCTATCCAATTGAGTGGCAACCTTTAGAGAAATGTGGATATGAACTCCAAGATCTCTCTGTTCCTCCACAGTCTTCAGAACCCTACCTTTGACCCTGTAATCCACATTTAAATTAGGCCTCCCAAAATGAATCACCTCACATTTATCAGAGTTAAACTCCATTTGCCATTTTTCAGCCCAGCTTTGCATCCTATCTATGTCTCTTTGCAGCCTACAACAGCCCTCCACCTCATCCACTACTCCACCAATCTTGGTGTCATCAGCAAATTTACTGATCCACCCTTCAGCCCCCTCCTCTAAGTCATTAATAAAAATCACAAAGAGCAGAGGACCAAGCACTGATCCCTGCGGCCCTCCGCTAGCAACCTGCCTCCAATCCGAAAATTTTCCATCGACCACCACCCTCTGTCTTCGATCAGACAGCCAGTTACCTATCCAATTGGCTAACTATCCCTCTATCCCACACCTCCTCACTTTCATCATAAGCCGACCATGGGGGACCTTATCAAACGCCTTACTAAAATCCATGTATATGACATCAACTGCCCTACCTTCATCAACACACTTAGCTACCTCCTCAAAAAATTCAATCAAATTTGTGAGGCACGACTTGCCCTTCACGAATCCGTGCTGACTATCCCGGATTAATCCGCATCTTTCTAAATGTTCGTAAATCCAATCTCTAAGGACCTTTTCCATCAATTTACCAACCACCGAAGTAAGACTAACCGGTCTATAATTACCAGGGTCATTTCTATTCCCTTTCTTAAACAGAGGAACAACATTCGTCATTCTCCAGTCCTCTGGCACCATCCCCGTGGACAGCGAGGACCCAAAGATCCAAGCCAAAGGCTCTGCAATCTCATCCCTTGCCTCCCAAAGAATCCTAGGATACATTTCATCAGGCCCAGGGGACTTATCGACCTTCAGTTTATTCAAAACTGCCAGGACATCCTCCCTCCGAACATCTATTTCATCCAGCCTATTAGCCTGTAACACCTTCTCTTCCTCAAAAACATGGCCCCTCTCCTTGGTGAACACTGAAGAAAAGTATTCATTCATCACCTCGCCTATCTCTACTGACTCCATACACAAGTGCCCACTACTGTCCTTGACCGGCCCTAACCTCACCCTGGTCATTCTTTTATTCCTCACATAAGAGTAAAAAGCCTTGGGGTTTTCCTTGATCCGACCCACCAAGGACTTCTCGTGTTCCCTCCTAGCTTTTCTAAGCCCCTTTTTCAGCTCATTCCTTGCTAGCTTGTAACCCTCAATCGAGCCATCTGAACCTTGTTTCCTCATCCCTACATAAGCTTCCCTCTTCCTTTTCACAAGACATTTTACCTCTTTCGTGAACCATGGTTCCCTCACTCGGCCATTTCCTCCCTGCCTGACAGGGACATACCTATCAAGGACATCCAGTATTTGTTCCTTGAAAAAGTTCCACTTTTCATTAGTTCCTTTCTCTGACAGTTTCTGTTCCCAACGTATGCCCCCTAATTCTTGCCTAATCGCATCATAATTCCCTCTCCCCCAATTGTAAACCTTGCCCTGCCGTACGGCCCTATCCCTCTCCATTGCAATAACAAAAGACACCGAATTGTGGTCACTATCTCCAAAGTGCTCTCCCACAACCAAATCTAACACTTGGCCCGGTTCATTTCCCAGTACCAAATCCAATGTGGCCTCACCTCTTGTCGGCCTATCCACATATTGTGTCAGGAAACCCTCCTGCACACACTGCACAAAAACTGCCCCATCCGAACTATTTGACCTACCAAGGTTCCAATCAATATTTGGAAAGTTAAAGTCCCCCATGACAACTACCCTGTGACCCCCACACATATCCATAATCTGCTTAGCAATTTCTTCCTCCACATCTCTATTACTATTTGGGGGCCTATAGTAAACTCCTAACAACGTGACCGCTCCTTTCCTATTTCTAACCTCAGCCCATATTACCTCAGTGTTCAGATCCCCCTCGAAGTGCCTTTCCGCAGCCGTTAAACTATCCTTGATTAACAATGCCACTCCTCCACCTCTTTTACCAGCTTCCCTACATTTAGTGAAACATCGATACCCCGGAACGTCCAACAACCATTCCTGTCCTTGTTCTACCCACGTCTCCGTAATGGCCACAACATCGTAGTCCCAAGTACCAATCCACGCCCCCAAGTTCATCTACCTTGTTCCGGATGCTCCTTGCATTGATGTAGACACACTTGAACCCACCTTCCTGTCTACCGGTACCCACCCTTGACCCTGATACCTTCCCCAATACCTCACCACCCTCACTGACTTCTGGACTAAGCCATTAAATCACTACTTTTTTCCAGTTAGGGTCAAAGGTCAGCAACCTGAATCATTCATTCTCTTTCCCTCTCCACAGAAGCTGTTGAAGCCGATGAGTGCTTCCAACATTTTCTGTTTTGAGGTGGGATTCGCACCAACTACAATTCCTAGTTTTGGATCACAGTGGTTCACTTTTCTCTGACTGAATCTTACCTGTTTGAACAGTTGAAAAGCTGAGGTTTTAAATAATAAGACACCAGAATATGTCACCCTGTTTGATATGAAATGAAACAAAATGACATTTAATCATTTCTTATAATGCTGCGAATGCAATATATATTCCATTGTCAATGCCAGCAGTTGTTGTCCATCCCTATTTCCCTCTGAACTGAGTATTTTGCTGGGCCATTTCTGAGGGCAGTTAAGAGTCTATCACATTGCCTTTCCTCTGGAGTCCCACGGAGGCCAGAAAGGAGAAGGATGACAGATTTCCTTCTGCAAGATGTGTTTTCATGACAATCAGAAAACAAAGCTTCATTACTGAGACTAGCTTTCACTTCCGTTTCAGTTCTAGGCTGCGGTGGGTTCGTGACCTGTGAGCCTGGGCCACAGGATTCATACTCCACTCATTTTACCACTATGTCACCATCTTCCCGGAAGAGTGTAAGTTTAAATCCTTCACCTGGAATCAAACCACTTAATTTCACTTTGAAAACAAACATTGAAAGCAGTGTACTGTTGAAATCAGTGTCGTACACTCAGGATACCGGGGAATTGACGAGATATCTATTGCTTTCATTCAAAGACAGAAAAATGTGGTGAATCCTCAGCGTGAGCGATGAAGGAGCTGTGCTCCGAAAGCTCGTGATTACAAACAAACCTGTTGCACTTTAACCTGGTGTTGTGCGAATTCTTACCGGGTACTGAAGGGCATTTCATTTACAATTCGCAAAAAGATTATTTTTATAAAATTAACAGCTTTCAGCAAATCGCACCACAATCACATTGCAGACGGTGCAGTGAGTTACTCTCCTGGCCTCATTACATCAGCCCCAGAGGACGATTTCTCAAGAACACAAAAAGCTCAGCGATATATATGTTGGTGGCTTCATTCATCAAGGATTACCCTAGAGCACGTGACCTTTCTCCCAAATCACACACGCCCACAATTGCTCAATAATGCTCAGATCACCTCAATTTCCGTGTTGGTTTCGTTGATAGAATTTGTTGCTTTCACTGCAATGGTCTGTGTTCGATCCCCGGTCAGGGAATGATGATTCATTGCTCTCGTGCAACACATGAATTAAGGAGAGTGGGTATTACTTCCTGGTCGAAAACAGGAGCGATACTTCTGGCAGGTTGAACAGGAAGAAGGAAACATCTACCCCATTTCACAATCCTGTCAATTACCCACAACAATTCATATTTACATTCGGAAGTCTTACAACACCAAGTCTATTTGGAGTCAGGAGCTTTCGGGGCGCTGATAAAATGAAGCAAATTGATTTTATTAACGGAGCAAATGAACCTGTTGGACTTTAACATGATGCTGTGAGACTTCTTATTGTGCCCACCCCAGTCCAACCCCGTATCTCGACATCATATTTACATTGCAGTTGCTGGTACCTACTGTCAGAATGAGTGACTTACCTTCTACTGCATTAAATTTCATTGTAGCTCACCACATTCAAAGAGTAATGTTTGTTATAAACCTTATTGTGGTAAATCTGTTGAAAAACTTCAGCTTATCACTGCTCTGCTTTCATCACACTGGAAGCTAATGTGAAAAGATGAATAATTTCAAAGCTGAACAACGTGCACAAGACAGGAAGGAGAATGCGACTGTGAATAATTGGCACTGTGCATATTCCTGTATCCAGTCTATGGGAGAACCAGGAGAATGAAATCCTGGTGGTCCAGTGCTTAGGATTTGGCGCTTTCAGGGTCATATATCGGCTTCGATATGCCAGGATTTAAAGTTTTTTACAATCCATTTAACAAACCTGAGTCGTTTCCTGGTCGAAAACAGCTCTGTCAGAAGCAGTGGAGTTAGATCTATATTTGTGTCCGAATTGGAAATGGCACATGGGCAACAGTTCAAGAACAAACACAGATAGTGAAGGACAGTGATAGGCTGCAAAGCGCTGCCAATAGAGATGGGGATACAAGGTCAAATCTGCATGACAATGGAGTTGATTTTATCGGTTAGATTGACACAAACATCTCCCAGACCTGGATCCAAATCTCAGCCAAATCACAAGAAAACATCTCGCTCACTTAAACGCTGAGCTCTCCGACTTCACTCAGAAACCAGTAACTCTGAGACAAAGCGTGATGCAGTCTGACCACTGGAACCCCCTCCACCACTTAATAAGACTATGCTAGATCCCGAGCATCAGTTCACAGCTGAGGGGGTGTAGCTCAGTGGTAGAGCGTTTGACTGCAGATCAAACGGCCCTCGGTTCAAATCCGAGTGCCCCCTTCCTTATCTTTGTCTTAGTTCCAATTGTGACTCTCTTTCTTTGGCTGCAAAGCGCATTGTGACGTCCACCAACCGGGAAAGGCGTCACAGAAATACAATTCTGTCTTTCATAAAGTACCTTCAGTCCCAATTTTTGGTTACTGACAATCGTCAATAGAAACAGTTTGTCTCTTTCTGCTCTATCAAATGGCCCTTTCCCATGTTGGGAGAAGCGGGAAACCCCTAAATCGCTGCAACACTGTGGGGGGTAAAGTAGTCAAAGGGGTTTGCATAGTATTGTAAACGATGTGGTCATGTTGTAGTTCTCGACTATGTTTTTAAAAAAGAGAATTGGGGTTGGATATATAACAGCACTCGTTGACACCCTAATATATGTGCCTTCGTCTTAATTGCGGAATTCGTTATTGCGTTCGACTTTAAGCAAATGTTTGGTGGCTCAGTACCATCCAGAGGCGGTGGTTGTACTTTTATTTTCCCCATAAGCATTCATTGTCGCGCTGTTCCGGCTTGTGAACCGAGGCAACAATAAAAATATTTCTCAAGTGTTGCCGCTCGACTGTTGTCAGGTGTTGTCAACATTATTTATTTCATGAATATTCATATCATCCATATCACAAGGTATAATATATATTCATTTCAAATATGCAATTAAAGTTAAGAATTAGAGTCTTGGCTGGATGTGTTTGTGTGTCAGTTCTCCGGTGAGTCCTCATCTGAGACTGGGAAACAATCTCTCAGTATTCTGTAGGTTCAATAAAATTGTCTCTCAGTCTTCTAAACTCCAGGGAATTTCAGCCCAATTTACACAGCCTCTCATCCCAGGAGAACTCTCTCATCACAGGAACCTACCCAGTGGACCGTCTCCATTGGAAGGATAGCCTTTTTCTAAAATAAAAAGCATTGTGGATATCAGAACTGCACCCAATATTTCACACTTGCTCCCAAAAAAACCCTGTATAAATGTAAATTGGTGTTTTTATTCTTGTACAGCAATCTGTTGGCAATAAAAACCAACATGCTATTCCCTTCCTATTGTTTGCTGCACCACCATGCTATCTTCCTGCGTTCCTTGTACAAACACACCCAAATCTCTCAAGACAAACGCTTATATTAGGAAAGACGATGGCCTGGTGATATTATCGCGAGATTATTTATCCAGAAACTCATCCAATTTTATGGGGCCCCGCTTTTGAATCCTGCCACGGCACGTTGTAGAATTGTTTTTCAATAAAAACTATCTGGAATTAAGAATCTACTGATGACCATGAAACCATTGTCGATTGTCGGAAAAACAAACATTGAGTTCGGTAATGTGCTTTAGGGAAGGAAATCTGCCGTCCCTTATCCGTCTTGGCCTACATTGATTCCAGAGCTGCAGCAAAGTGTTTGATCCTAACTGTCCCAGGGCAACCAGGATGGGCAATAAATGCT
The DNA here is from genome assembly GCF_964213995.1 of Mustelus asterias. Lineage (NCBI taxonomy): Eukaryota > Metazoa > Chordata > Chondrichthyes > Carcharhiniformes > Triakidae > Mustelus > Mustelus asterias. Next base: position 61,625 of record NW_027591816.1, on the reverse strand, counting down.
GGCCGGCAGCGACACCCATTTCTAATCAATTAAAAAAGAACTAGGTCACCTTTACAAACATTGTCTGCTCTTTCTCCGTTTATGAACAAGATAAGATCTTTCTGGGCAACATGGTGGCACTGATGCCTCACAGCGCCAGGGGCCCGGTTTCAATTCCCGGCATTGGTTACTGTCTGTGCAGAGTCTGCATGCTTTCCCCCTGTTGCGTGGGTTTCCTGCGGGTGCCCCTTCTTATTCCCACAGAGTGAAAAATGTGCTGGTTAGGTACATTGGCCATGCTAAATTAGCTGTCAATTTACCCGAGAAGGTGCCGGTTCTGCCGATGACGTAATTGTCACAGAAACCTCATTGCGGTGTTAATGTAAGCTTAATTGTGGCACTAATAAATAAACTTTAAACTGTCCAACTGATGCAACCACTGAGCTATGGAGCCAATTCCTGCGCCCAGCGTGGAGTTGGTGTATCATCATCAGTGGAGCGAAGAAGAGATTGAATTTTCAGGTGGGTGATATTTGATGGAAGTGGAAATATCCGAGGTGAAGAACAAGGAGTCAATCGATGAGACTTGAAAGAGGAAGAATTTGACATGTGTGTCAGTTGTTTTTGTGATAAATGTCTGCCGTGTCATTCTTCTTCAGAGTTTGTTATTGTTACATCTCTGATTTTTCCGGCTCTAATACAATTCATACAGCTGAAGATTGATCTTGTTTCTCCCTTAACAGACACTGTGAGGCGTGCTTTCGTTTAATGAAGAGTTAAATAAGAAGTTATTCGCTACTTGCCTGGTACTCCAACGTGGAACATGGCAATGAAACCTGACCACGGCATGCCAGGAAAGCTAATATTAGAGATTTGAAATTCTTTGATAACCATCTCTGTCTCCACCGCTTCATTTCAAGTCACTTTCGCTACTGACATTGTCACACAGTCATTCTAACATCTTATGACCAACTGAAGCAAATTATGCCTTCTTCCTTTATGTTCAGATACTTTCATCTCCAGAAATTCAGTCCGTGCTGAGCAAAGTGCTCTGTTTAGTTAACAGTTTATCATCAATTCCGGGTCATAGCTATGGAAACATTGACTCTGAACCACTAGACCACCCAGGCTCCACCATCACTTCCTCGATGTTGTCTTTTCCACCATTCATGGTGTCACGTAATCCATCCTGCTTTGTGCCCTATCACAAAAATCCTTTTTTTTCCCCTTTCGCTGAGTGATTCCTGACTTTACAATCAGAAAATACTGGGAATACTCAGTCGGTCAGTTCATGTTTAGTGACAAACGCGCAAATAATTCCAGTAGTCGAATCCCTCTGAAATTAAAAGCTTTTGTTTTTTTTGTGCAGGCAAAATACTGCGGATGCTGGAACCTGAAACAAAAATAGAAAAATGCTGGAAAATCTTAGCAGGTCTGACAGCAGCTGTCGAGAGAGAATAGAGCCATCGTTTCGAGTCCGGAGCTCTGACGAAGGGTCATCCAGACTTGAAAGTTTGGCTCTTTCCTCTCTCCACAGATGCTGTCATGTCTCTTTAGACCTTCCAACCTTTTCTGTTTATGATGAAAGTATTTCTGCCGCGATCAAACCAGGGATCTTTCGTGTGTAAGGCGAATGTGACAACCACTACACCACAGAAACATTGCGATGCAATGATTCAAAGAAACTGGTTCCACAAACCCATCAATTGCAAACAATAATTTACATTTGCGTTCCATTGGAATTTGTGTGATAACAAAGGTATTTCATAAAGTTAAGGAACTGGACATATAGCGGTGATGAGATTCGATCACACGCTTCAACTACTATCACTGCCCAGTCAGTTCTCTCACAGCACCAGGTTAAAGTCCAACAGGTTTATTTGGTAGCACGAACTTTCGGAGCACTGTCCGAATCAGGTGACTCACGTGATGAAGAGGCGTGCTCCGAAAGCTTGTGCTACCAAATAAACCTGTTGGACTTTAACCTGGTGCTGTGAGATTATTTACTGTGCCTACCCCAGTCCAGCGCCGGAAACTCCACATCATTACTGCCCTGAGCTCATCAATGGTACCAGCAGAACCTATTGATGCCGTATCTGGTATTGCCAATGAACAGCATCAATGGAGTAGAATTGGGTCACATGAACCATTGAGCCTCCTCCATGACTGAATCAAGGCAGATCCACAGCCTCAATCCCAATTTCCCAGCTTATACCAACAGCCCTTCATTCACTTAGATTCCAACAACTCTCCACCTCAACCTTCAAAGTCTTCATCAACTGAAGATTCACAGACCTCTGTGCCGCTACAGAATTGATGCAAGATGGCGTCCGAGCGAGGCGAACTCTTGGAAGCTGTGCCCAGCATACCTTCTAACTCTATCTTTTACTCTCGTCCTATGCTTCTAAAACTTCATTCTAACTCTTTTAAACTCTCTCACAATGCTTCAATTCAATTTCTAGCATCCCGGCTATGACTGTAACACTACACTCTGCACTCTCTCGTTTCCTTCTCTATGAACGGTATGCTTTGTCTGTACAGCGCGCAAGAAACAATGCTTTTTATTGTATGCTAATACATGTGACAATAATAAGTCAAATAATTCCAAAGATTCACAAGCCTTGGAGTGAAGAAATATCTCCATATCTCAGTCATGAATGGCTGAACATTAACCAGAAAATGTAAGCCCAGAGTACCTTGCTGAGGCACTTTTGCCACTGTCGAACCGGAACATCACTCATTTGCCATGGCTAATCCATCTAGCCTGCATCAGCTGCATCGTGAGTGTGACAGTGGAAGCAGAAAAGCAACAGTATGCCAGCGGCGACTTTGCTGAGGGTATTCTTTTTCAATAAATGGTGAAGAACAAATTTACATTTTGTCTGCTCCAATCCAGTTCATATGCAACAGCGACCAAGAATCGGGGAAAATTCAAAAAAATATTAATTTCGATAATGTTTCGACCTTATTTTGAATCGGGGAACTAATCGTATATGAAATGAACATGTTAACTCCTACAATCCAGAAACTCTGCTCATGACCAATGTGACCGGCCGAGAATATCAAACCGTGCAGTCTGATTGCAATTTAAATCCTTGTTTTGTTGAAATATAATTCGGTTGCAAACCTTAGCCATGTGGCAGAGTCATTGATCTAACATAAGATTCAGAAAATAACATTTGTCCCGAATTTTATCTCTTTCTCCATGAATGCAGTTGCAGAATATTATTCAAGCATTGGGGGAGTGTAAATGCCACATGGCTTTGAGATAATGTGATTCCTTGATATTTAATAACACTTAGAGATGGGGCAGCTGCTTTGAAAAGTTTTTAACAACTTTTTTTGAACACAAGGATCAGTATACTTCAGGAACACAGGTGACACATGGAAGTGTTTAAAATTTGATGCGTGTGCACAGATTCTGCCAAACCTGCTGAGAATTTCCACCATCTCATGTTTGTATTATAAATACAGGTCTTATCAGAACATAAAACGGCAAGACGGCAATGATAAATGAAATCGTCCCACAAGCTGTTCACGTGTAACTTTCAATTTCCAAAACCCACCAACCTCATCATTACTGATCCTGTGAAAACGTACCTTGTAAAACACGGCAGGCATTCATCTCTCAAAGAACTGAAACGCCTCAAATGTGAACTCTCTGCTCTCAATCTCAGGACTTTTCAATTATAAAAGCAGCATTCTGGTGAAAGTTTAACTCAGTCCTCATTCCACTGATCTTTGCCGACTTGCTGTGTATTTCCCTCATTGAACACATTTCAGGTTGGGACAGACCGATTCCTGATCTATCTGAGAAAGAAGAGGAATGGGCAGGAAAATGGAAACCCAAGATCAAACATAGGTTAAAGTTTCGAGTTTAGTTATTGAGTTTAATAATTTTGAAATATATAAATTGTTACAAATAATATGTCAGAGAGAAATGTTCAATAAACTAACGTCGGCTAACAATAGAGGCAGAAACACACGATAAGTTTTTTTTCGTGTTGCCCAAGGACTCAGTGACACTCAAAAACCGAGAGACAATGAAAGCAGATGGAGTGGAAAAAAAACTGAAAACGCCGTTCCTGGATGGTCTCGAACCATCAACCTTTCGTTTAACAGCCGAACGCGCTAGCCAATTGCGCCACAGAGACTGACACAATTGGAACCTACAAGGCATCCTAAATCAGGGTGACAGCGTGTTGGCTGCAGGTTAGACGCCAATTCAATTTTCACCAAACCTGACACAGAAGGACCAAATGATGGCATCGTTTACAAATCTGAACATGTATATTTTATTATTTTACCCCACAGTGTTGTTGTGGTGTAATGGTTAATCCCTTCTCCTAACATGGGAAAGGCCCGTTTGAAAGAGCAGGGAGGGACAGACTGTTCCCACTGACTGGGCTCAGTAACAGAGGACTTGGAATGAAGATCATGAAATAATTGCATTTATATAGAACCTATCCCGACCTGCGGACGTCACAAAGCACTTTCCAGTCAATGAAGGGCAGTTTTAATTGAAAAAAAAATCAATTAAGCGCGGAAGCAGGCATTCGATTTGAATGCAGAAACGTCGTGACCTGCAGTCAAATGCTCTATCCCTAAGCTATATTCCCTTTCTGCTCAGCTCCCGTTTTGTCGCTCGTTAGTCCTCTGTCTCGCGTGGTCTATACTTATGTTTGCTCCTCTGTGTGCGTCACTGTGCTTACGTACACCAAGGGTGTGAACGCGTTTTTTTTAACCATCACAAACTCTATTTACTTACTTTATAAATCTTCTTGGTAAATGTACAGAAGATGGCCAAAGGCTGAAAGTTGCGAGGTAAATCTATATCTGCGATCACAGCATCAGTTCACGTCACTTACTGTAAACCCAATATTTCTAATAGGTTGGACGTCCCAATATTTCTAATACGTTGGATGTTTAATCTAATTTACTTCATTTTATATTTCATTATTTCCATCTCAGATCTATTTCCACCAGAGGCAAGTCTCTCTTTCAAAGTGTTCTGTTCAGGTTGAACATAAGTTAGTCCTTCATGCAGTGGCAACAACGATTACTTTTCGCTGCCGTATAAAAGTGGCAATGAGGTGAAGTAGTCACACAAGCTGCTGATGTGTTCCTCTCAATTTCCAAAATCCACCAACCTCATCACTGCAACTCCTGTGTAATCACTGTACAGTACACCCACCGGCTCCCTATTATCCACAGGACACGTGACTGCTTCAAATATCTTGTGAATGGTCTCATGCTGCGGTACAGACATTCTGTGATACTCTGCTTTCCTCACTCTCAGGCCATGGACGACACAGTACTTGTTCATTTATCTCTCCTGAATTGTTCCTTATCAGAGCTGTTTCCTGTTGTTATGCTTTCTACCTCCTGGATTTCACTTGTTTAAAACTTCCTACATCTCCAACCTTTACCAGTTGAAAAGAAAAGTTATGCAGGTGTAAGAGGAGATTCCTTTCCCTGTGTGCACATGCTGCCTGGCTTCCTGAGTTTTTCCAGCGCTTCCAACTTCCATTGCAGCTGTGAGATCAGATTCGGGCTCGTTGGTCTAGGGGTATGATTCTCGCTTTGGGTGTTGTGATTTGCCAGTTTGCGAGAGGCCCTGGGTTCAAATCCCAGACAAGCCCCGTTGTTGTTAGCAATGGCAAAGTCTTGCTCATTTCTTTGCCGTGGACAGAGCAGGATGAGTTGATTCACGGTTCGGTTTGTGAAATTGCCTCTCAAGCAATTCGAGGTGTTTTCAAAAGTTGACTCTGCTTTTGAACATTCTCTTTGTCCCTCGTCAACGATTCAGAGGACCCAATGCTTGTGGACTCCGGCCGCTGGCTTTGTCTACATTGTTATTCATGCATGAGATGTGGCTGACACCCCCACTCACTGTCTATATCTGTCTCTTTGTTTCTGTGTATCGACGTCAGTCTCTTTCACTGTCTCAGTCTCTCTTTGTGCCTCTATCAACTTTCCATACTTTGCTCTTATTTCCCTCTATTCTCGCGCTGTTTGTGTAACCAAGATTCACTGGATTGATTGTTGTGATGAGGCAGTTGCCCTTGGAGGAGAGATTCATTGCTGTTACCATGTTCTCCCTGGGGTATGGAATAATGAAAAGTGATCCCATTGAAAAGTCTGGAAAGGCGAGACTGTTTGACAGTGTACATGCTGAGAGATTGTTTCCACCGCCGCTCTCCCCCACCCCTCAACCCCGCAACACCCCCTCCACCCCCCACCCCCACTCCTCCCCCGCCTCTTGCTGGAGTCTGGAGTGCTTTGAACTGGGCTCACATTATCCGGATGGTGTGTCAACTATTTAGGACTGTGTTGAGGAGACAATTCCGCACTCAGAGGCCATCGTCATACTGAACAGAAGGGATTACTGCAAAGAGGTGTACCGACAACTGAACAACGAGGAACACTACAGACAGTTACCCACAGATCCGACTAAAGAACACACCCGTCAACTCAGCACTCCGATCAAAACCTTTGATCCGGGCCTTCAGAGCACCCTCCGTGCTCTCATCCCACGTACTCCCCGCGTTGGAGATCACTACTGCCTCCCAAAGATACACAAGGTAAAAACACCCGGCCGTCCCATCGTATCGGGCAATGGGACCCTGTGCGAGAACCTCTCTGGCTATGTCGAGGGCATCCTGAAACCCATGGTACAAAGAACCCCCAGCTTTTGTCGCGACACGACGGTCTTCCTACAGAAACTCAACACACATGGAGCAGTTGAACCAGGAGCACTCCTCGTCACAATGTATGTCTCGGCACTCTACACCAGCATCCCCCACGATGATGGCATTGCTGCAACGGCCTCAGTACTCAACGCCGAAAACTGCCAGTTTCCAGATGCAATTTTACAACTCATCCGCTTCATCCTGGACCACAAAGTCTTCACCTTCAACAACCAGTTCTTCATCCAGACACACCGAACAGCCGTGGGGGCCAAATTCGCACCTCAATATGCCAACCTCTTCATGCACAGGTTCGACCAAGCCGACTTCACCGCACAGTGCCTTCAATCGATGCGATACACTAGATACATCGATGACATTTTCTTCCTTTGGACTCGTGGTGAACAATCACTAAAACAACTATATGATGACATCAACAAGTTCCATCCCACCATCAGACTCACCATGGACTACTCTCCAGAATTGGTTGCATTCTTGGACACACGCATCTCCATTAAGGACGGTCACCTCAGCAAATCACTGCACCGCAAGCCCACGGATAACCTCACGATGCTCCACTTCTCCAGCTTCCACCCTAAACACGTTAATCATAGAAAGAAACCCTACAGTACAGAAAGAGGCCATTCGGCCCATCGAGTCTGCACCGACCACAATCCCACCCAGGCCCTACCCCCATATCCCTACATATTTACCCACTAATCCCTCTAACCTATGCATCTCAGGACACTAAGGACAATTTTTAACAAGGCCAATCAACATAACCCGCATATCTTTGGACTGTGGGAGGAAACCAGAGCACCCGGAGGAAACCCACGCAGACGCGAGGAGAATGTGCAAACTCCACACAGACAGTGACCCAAGCCGGGAATCGAACCCAGGTCGCTGGAGCTGTGAAGCAGCAGTGCTAAGCACTGTGCTACCGTGCCGCCATCCCATACGGACAAGCCCTCCGTACACACAGGATCTGCTCTGATGAGGAGGATCGCAACAGACACCTCCAGACGCTGAAAGATGCCCTCATAAGAACAGGATATGGCGCTCGACTCATCGATCGACAGTTCCGACGCGCCACAGCGAAAAACCGCACCGACCTCCTCAGAAGACAAACATGGGACACGGTGCACAGAGTACCCTTCGTCGTCCAGTACTTCCCCGGAGCGGAGAAGCTACGGCATCTCCTCCGGAGCCTTCACATGTCATTGGTGAAGACGAACATCTCGCCACGGCCATCCCCACACCCCCACTTCTTGCCTTCAAACAACCGCACAACCTCAAACAGTCTATTGTCCGCAGCAAACTACCCAGCCTTCAGGAGAACAGTGACCATGACACCACACAACCCTGCCACAGCAACCTCTGTAAGACGTGCCAGATCATCGACACGGATGCCATCATCGCACGTGAGAACAGTATCTATCAGGTACACGGTACCTACTCTTGCAACTCGGTCAACGTTGTCTACCTGATAAGCTGCAGGAAAGGATGTCCCGAGGCATGGTACATTGGGGAAACCATGCAAACGCTACTACAACGGATGAATGAACACCGCTCGACAATCACCAGGCAAGACTGTTCTTTTCCTGTGGGGGAGCACTTCAGCGGTCACGGGCATTCAGCCTCTGTTCTCCGGGTAAGCGTTCTCCAAGGCGGCCTTCACGACATACGACAGCGCAGAGTCGCTGAGCAGAAATGGATAGCCAAATTCCGCACACAAGAGGACGGCCTCAACCGGGATATTGGATTCATGTCACACTTTCGGTAACCCCCGCAGCTTGCCTCCTGGACTTGCAGAATCTCACTGGCTCTCCTGTCTGGAGACAATACACATTTCTTTAACCTGTGCCTAATGCTCCCTCCACTCACATTGTCTGTATCTTTAAGACCTGGTTGGCTGTCAGGATTGGCATTCTAATCAGTATTCTGTAACTTGATTTTCTGTCTCTGTGTGCCTTGTTTGCGAGCAGATATCCACTCCATCTGACGAAGGGGCAGCGCTCCGAAAGCTAATGGCATTTGCTACCAAATAAGCCTGTTGGACTTTAACCTGGTATTGTTAAAACTCTCAGTGTGTTTACCCCAGTCCAACGTCGGCATCTCCACATCAGGTAAAAAAAAGGCCAGAGGAACAGCCATCGCTCGATAATATCTTGGATGACCATCTCCAGAGGCCAGGGCAGCCAGTCAAAAAAACATTTGCTTCTGCAGCAGTTCTCCACCCCTGACAGATTAAAATTCGCTTAAGAAAACTATCTAACCGAAGGATACGGAGTTAGAAAGACCTTCCAGATCGCACAACTACTGCAGAACTCCAAAATCTTCTGAATCCCATCGAGGCTGTTTGTATAATTTCTTTGAGAGTGACTGAAATTCTGTTATTACAGTATTGGTAATGAATGTTCCTAGTATTATTTGAACAGCATTTCAGTCGAACCGTACCTTAATTAACATGTTTGACTTGTTTACTTAATGTTCTTGGTTATTTGAATAAAATAGCTTGTTGATTATTCACTCAAAGTGAGTGACAGGAATTTTTATCATTAATAAGCCTCTGAACGTTTATAAAAAACAGTTCGCAGTGTCACAAATAATTTTTTCCAGATTACGATGTGAGATAAAGGGGATGAGCCTCTGTATCATAACAGTATGGTAATTTACTGAATAACAGCAAGACTGACAAAGTTTGGACAATATTTCACTGTTACAGAAGGGAACAAAGTAAATCTGTGTCGGGAATATAAGCAGAAACAGGAATAGCGGGAGTCCATTTGGCTCGGGGTGCTCTCAAACCTCCACACTTTCAATTGGCAGGTAAGTTTCCAGAACAAGTTTACTGCAGAAATAATACAGGAGTTGAAATTCAGGGCTTTCACTGCCTGGATTCAATTCAATTCCCTGTCTCGATATTGTGCTAATTGTTGTAACTCACACTCAGTTGCTAGTTTAAAAAGAGCCATATTAGACTCAGAACCTTAACTCTCTGTCCGATTCACATTTGCTGCAGTACCTGCTGAGAACTTCCAGCACTTTCTGTTTTTATTTTAACATGAATTACTAGCTTGATCATCCACATGAACACAATAAATCGGAGCAGGAGTAGACCACTCGGTCCATCGAGCGTGTTCCCGAAATTCAGTACCGTGATGGCTGATCTTGGGGTACAACTCAGTTTTTCACCAGCTCCCCATATCCCTGAATTCCCCGAGAGGCCAGAAACCTGTCTGTCCCAACCTTAAATGTATTCGATGATGGAGCTTCCATAACTGTCTGGCATAAAGAATTTCAAAGATTCACAACCATTTCAGTGAAGTAATTTCTCCTTATCTTAGGCCGAAATGATCAGCCCATTTTCCTGAGACTGTACTGCCGTGGGTTAGATTTCCCGACAAGCAGAAGAAATCTCTCAGTCTCCACCCTCTCAAACCCAATCAGACTTGTGTAGGTTTAATGAAATCGCCTCTCATTCTTCCAAACTCCAGAGACTTTCAGCAAAATTTACTCAGCCTCTCATCATACAACTCCCTCATCCCAGTGATCATCTGCTGAACCTTATCTGCACCGTTTCCAATGCAAATAAATGCTTTATTAAATGTGAATATCATATCTGCGCAGAATATTCAACATGTGGTCGCAACAAAACCCTGTGCAACTGCAGCAACACCTCGTTATACTTGGACTCCAGTCTGCCGTCAATAAAGACTAAAATGCAATTTTCCTTCCAATCATTGCCTGCACCGACATGCCAGCTTTATGCATTCCTTGTACAAACGCATCTATTCTATTCTCAATATCGACACTCTTTTTTAGCTCTTCAAATATGTCCTGCTCTTTCTATTTTTTTACGAAGAAGGACATATCTATTCGCTTTCCAAAATTACACCCGATCTGAGCTTCCACTTATCAAAGCTCTCTCGTTTGATTTTCAGACTGTTTAACCCTTTCCTGCAGCATCTGTCAGCTAAACTGTGCCCATTGGCTCCAGCAAAAACTGAACTCAAGACCCCTGGTTTACAAGACCAGTGCTCTAACCACTGAGCTATGGAGCCAAATGCTATAAGGAACTGCCACTAAGTGCAGCATTATCCGTGGATCGAGGACCAGGATGGGGTTTGAGGACGGAGATTTTTGATGAATGTGGAAATGTCTGAGATGGAGAGCCGGAAGTTAAAAGACAGAAGTTGAAAGTGACATGATTTGACATGTGTATTGTGTATGTACTTGACATGTATGTTGTTTGTGTCATGTGGTTCTTCTTCAGAGTTTATCGTCAATGTTACATCTCTGATTTTTCCAGCTCTGACACAAGTTCATCCAGCTGGAAGATTTAGCTTGTTGTTCCCTTCACGGACGCTGTTTTTATTAAATGAAGAAATGAACAAAAATTTATTCACTCCGTGACTGGGAAACGAAACCGCGTCACGGCGCCGACGCTGATCACTGGACCCTCAGTGACGCTGATGTGACAATTTTGCAGGAGTTAATCATAGCTGCACCCATTGCTTCATTTCCAATAACTTTCAATTTTAAAAAAAGTCACAATGAGGAATGACGGGAAGCGCACGTCAGGATTTGAACCTCAGTTTGAAAATCCCAATACATCCCCTGGGCCGGGACTGCAGTCTCAATGTTTGCAATCCTGCTGTTTATTTCGACAGACAGCCATTCAACCGGTGTTCCCGTTTGTATTCTCCATCGGAGCAGCTCCACTCCTCCCAGCTTTGACAAAGGGTCATCTGGACTCGAAATGTCAGCTTTCTTCACTCCTTACAGATGCTGGTGAGATTTTCCAGCATTTTCTCTTTTTGTTTCCGATACCAGAATCCACGATAATTTGCTCCACTCCTTCCACACTCGTTCCTTTACCTCAACAACTGTTTACATTGCTCTGTCGCTCCTCTTTCTTCATGCCAAAAACGACACAACACAAATTCTTGCATTCAATCTGAAATGCTGGACTTCAACTGCAGGGACCAAAACTCAAACCCATTCTGGCAGTGGCTGCAGTCGAACCGACAACTCCGTCGAAATTGGACTTTCAACCACTGGCTGAAATTACTCGGCTACGTTACCACGTAAGCAGCTGCGTCCTTTATTGGTATTGTTATTGAAATTAGCAGCAAAGGAGCTGCGACAGTCCATCAGTTGGCTTGAGCCTGCTCCTTCACTGAATCAATTTATCCTGAACTGTGTAACAAACAGGAATCACATCCAGTCAGAAACAGAATGAGTTGCAGTGAAGGACCAGCACCATTTAACCTGCCCTTAACCTTGTCTGGTTCCCAATATCCTGCCAGAAATGACAAAAAAAAACGTCCTGTTGAATTTGCGCAGTCTTCACTTCAGGACACGAGGCGACATTGTGTTTTATATGTTCCACCAGGCAATAACTGACATTTGTTTTTACGGTTTGGATGAGAGCAACAAATCTCCATTACCTGACCACCAATCCAAACAGCAGTGAAAGTGTCAGACTCTAACCACCAGATCAGCAGCTTGTTGCCTGTTTTACAACTTGCTTTACACACACTGCATGTATTGCTTTATTTTTCGCGCCAGGCCAGACTACATTCACCACAAGCAAGTCTCTGTAGCAAAATGGCACTTTCTGTTACCAGCCGAGTGATACATTCAATCAGTGACAACATACAACAGACATTCCACTTACAGTTACTAATTTCACTTCCGACTGTTCGAAACTGGAGAGAACCTTTTCCAAATATTTTCGTTGCAGATTGAGGGACAAGTTGAATAATTCAGTGTGAACGCCAAAATCTGATCAATTTACCATCCAAATGTTACCTCACATCACCATCTCTGTTGTCAGCGCTTTCCAGCCGATCACTGTCTTTCTTGCAACTGTGTTTTTGACCTGTTGCACATGTGACATTTCCAGCTGTGATGTCAACTTGCAAAATTCACTCGGCTGATATTAGTAGATCTGCTTTCGATCAGATAGTAAATCAGGCTATTTTTTAATAGTTTGCCGAGAGCTATAAATAATCGTTTCCTGAGCGGGAATTGAAAACAAACAACACTGGGGAGTACAGAATACAACCCACTGGACTCCCAGGGTCATGGGTGAACTGTGTGTTTCAAAATGACTTTCCATGTATCCCTGAATGTGTCCAGTTTGGAGGGAACATAAGTGACTGCTTCAGCTAATGACAACACCGATTGTGCTTGCTGGGACATGAAATCGACAGTGAGGTGAAATACTCCCACAAGATGCTGAAGTGATCGTGCTTTATAAAATTCTTAATAGTATTAAAGAAAGTAAAATCTTTTTTCTTATGCGCAATCGGGAACACCATGTCAAATGTACAGGTTGAGAGGTGGTAGATTTAAAACTGAGATGAGGAGGAACTGCTTTTCACTAAGGGTCGTGAATTTGTGGAATGCATTGCCGTATAGCGCGGTTGAGTCTGAATCATTAAATGATTTCAAGAAAGAGACAGATATATTCCTGATAATTAAAGGGATGAGGGGATATTGGAACAGGTAGGGAGGTGGATTTGAGAACAGGGAGAGATCAGTCATGAACTGATTGCATGACGGTTCAGGCTCGAAGCGCTGAATTTGCCCACTTCTGCTCCGAATTCTATGTTCCTAAGTGCAAATTTCAATTTTCAAAACCCACCAACTCATCACTGTGGCTCCAATGTAATCTACGTACATTACATCCACAGGTTCCCCTTCATCCACACCACAACTGAGTCCTGTAAGGGGCTTAGGAATGGCCCCATTCTGTGGTATAATTTCTTTAAAATTCATTCTTTCCCTCATTTAATCTCTCCTGATTTACACCCGCAAGAGGCCTCAAACCCTCTTGCTATGCGGCTGGATAACACTTGTTTAAAACTTCCTACATTTCTAAAAATTCCCAGTTATTCCCAATGAAAGGTTATGGAGCTAAAATATAAGATTTGTTTTCCTGTGCACACAAGCTGTCTGGCTTTCTGAGTTTTTCCAGCATTTTCACCTTTCACTGCAGAAGTCTGAGCAGCTTTGGATGTCAATGGAAATATTTTCATTGTTAATATGCTTGTGGCCATTCACTTTATCGCTGTTCACCAGTTTAGAGGACCCCATGTTTGTTGGTTGAGACAGCTAGCTGTGTAATTATTGTTATTCATTCGTGGGTTGTGGAAGTGTACCACATTCGCTATTTCTATTTTTCATGTCTCTATATATCTCCCTCAGACTCTCTGACTATGTTTTTATTGCGTTGACATCTTTTGCTCCTTGCTCTGTCCATTATTTCGCTGTCTGTGTGTAACCGAGGTTCACTGGATTGATTTCTGCGTTTCTCCTGCAAGGAGAGAATCAGTGGGATGAGTCTGTTCGCTCTGGAGTTTAGAATTATCAGAGGTGATCTTACTGAAAAGTCTGAAACTGGGAAACCGTTTGACAGTGCAAATGTTGAGTTCCCTCCACCCCTGACTAAATTATTAAGAACAAAGAAAAATAAGGTGAATGATGTTAGAGGAGGTTGGAATATTTGGGAGAGGCGAAGCGAAGAATTGCAAGATGTGAGTAATGTTAGGAATGGAGAGGAACTTTGGGGATTATGTCAGTAGATTCATTGCAAACTTTGAAATCAGAACAAGCTGAGACACCAGATGGAAAAACCATATTTGTTATGGAAAGCAGCTTGCTCCATGTGCCCGGCTAGCTCAGTCGGTAGAGCATGAGACTCTTAATCTCAGGGTCGTGGGTTCGAGCCCCACGTTGGGCGACATTGTTTTTAAACTTTCCCTCATTCCTGGGTGAATTCCAGATCTCCATTCCTCCAGACGTGTCACCGCTCAAACTGAGTCTTTCTCCTTTCTGCGTTGTTTATCACACAGTTGTGGGTTTGTGACTGAAAACTGCCTCCAGTTCAATGGAAGGCGGGGAGTTTAGCGCTGAACTCAGCGAGAGGTTTTGATCTCATTTATTATGAGATATAAACCCAGATCTGCGAGATTGTGTCAGTAGGAACAATAATCAGCTTCACTGTAATTGAATCACTCCAGCCTTCCATCCGATCAAAAAACCGTTTGTTCTTTCCTCCTCTCCCTCTCTATTTTTCTTGACTCTGTACTTGTTTGTAAACCATTAAATCACTACTTTTTTCCAGTTAGGGTCAAAGGTCAGCAACCTGAATCATTCACTCTCTTTCCCTCTCCACAGAAGCTGTTGAAGCCGATGAGTCCTTCCAACATTTTCTGTTTTGAGGTGGGATTCGCAGCAACTACAATTCCTAGTTTTGGATCACAGTGGACCACTTTTCTCTGACTGAATATTACCTGTTTGAACAGCTGAAAGGCTGAGGTTTTAAATAATAGGACACTGGAATATATCACCCTGTTTCACATGAAATGAAACAAAATGAGAATTAATCATTTCTTAAAATGCTGCCAATGCAATATATATTTCATTGTCAATGCCAGCATTTGTTGTCCATCCCTATTTCCCTCTGAACTGAGTATTTTGCTGGGCCATTTCAGAGGGCAGTTAAGAGTCAATCACATTGCCTTTCCTCTGGAGTCCCACAGAGGCCAGAAAGGAGAAGGATGGCAGATTTCCTTCTGCAAGATGTGTTTTCATGACAATCAGAAAACAAAGCTTCATTACTGAGACTAGCTTTCAATTCCGTTTCAGTTGTAGACTGCGGTGGGATCGTGACCTGTGAGCCTGAGCCACAGGATTCAAACTCCACTGATTTTACCACTATGTCACAATCTTCCCGGAAGAGTGTAAGTTTAAATGCTTCACATGGAATCAAACCACCTAATGTCACATTGAAAACAAACATTTAAAGCAGTGTACTGTGGAAATCAGTGTCGTCCACTCAGGATACAGGGGAATTGACGAGATATCTATTGCTTTCATTCAAAGACAGAAAAATGTGGTGAATCCTCAGCGTGAGTGATGAAGGAGCTGCGCTCCGAAAGCTCGTGATTTCAAACAAACCTGTTGCACTTTAACCTGGTGTTGTGCGAATTCTTACCGGGTACTGAAGGGCATTTCATTTACAATTCGCAAAAAGATTATTTTTATAAAATTAACAGCTTTCAGCAAATCGCCCCGCAATCACATTGCGGACGGTGCAATGAGTTACTCTCCTGGCCTCATTGCCTCAGCTCCAGAGGCCGATTGCTCAAGAACACAAAACGCTCAGCGATAAAGATGTTGGTGGCTTCATTCATCAAGGATTACCCTGGAGCACGTGACCTTTCTCCGAAATCACGCACGCACACACAAGCACACAATCCCGCCATGCCAGATGGTGGAATTTAATGGACTTCAACCCGGATAAGTGTGTGGTGATCCATTTTGGCAGATCCAATGGGATGAAGCAGCAATATAATATGAAGGGTACCATTCTTAGCAGTGTAGAGGATCAGAAGGACCTTGGGGTCCGGGTCCATAGGACTCTTAAATCGGCCTCGCAGGTGGAGGATGCGGTCAAGAAGGCGTACGGCGTACTGGCCTTCATTAATCGAGGGATTGAGTTTAGGAGTCGGGAGATAATGCTGCAGCTTTATAGGACCCTGGTTAGACCCCACTTGGAGTACTGCGCGCAGTTCTGGTCACCTCATTACAGGAAAGATGTTGAAGCCATTGAAAGGGTGCAGAGGAGATTTACAAGGATGTTGCCTGGATTGGGGGGCATGCCTTATGAGGATAGGTTGAGGGAGCTTGGTCTCTTCTCCCTGGAGAGACGAAGGATGAGAGGTGACCTGATAGAGGTTTACAAGATGTTGAGAGGTCTGGATAGGGTAGACTCTCAGAGGCTATTTCCAAGGGCTGAAATGGTTGCTACGAGAGGACACAGGTTTAAGGTGCTGGGGGGTAGGTACAGAGGAGATGTCAGGGGTAAGTTTTTCACTCAGAGGGTGGTGGGTGAGTGGAATCGGCTGACGTCGGTGGTGGTGGAGGCAAACTCGTTGGGGTCTTTTAAGAGACTTCTGGATGAGTACATGGGATTTAATGGGATTGAGGGCTATAGATAGGCCTAGAGGTGGGGATGTGATCGGCGCAACCTGTGGGCCGAAGGGCCTGTTTGTGCTGTGGCTTTCTATGTTCTATGTTCTATGTTCTAATTGCTCAATAATGCTCAGGTCACCTCAATTTCCGTGTTGGTTTCGTTGATAAAATTCGCTGTTTTCACTGCCATGGTCTGGATTCGATTCGCGGTTAGGGAATGATGATTCATTGCTCTCGTGTAACAGATGAATTAAGGAGAGTGGGTATTGCTTCCTGGTCAAAAACGGGAGCGATACTTGTGGCAGGTTGAACAGGAAGAAGGAAAAATCTGCCCCATTCCACAATCCTGTCAATTGCCCACAACAATTCATATTTACATTAGGAAGTCTTACAACACCAGGTCTATTTGGAGTCAGAAGCTTTCGGGGCGCTGATAAAATAAAGCAAATTGATTTTATTATTGGAGCAAATGAACCTGTTGGACTTTAACAATGTGCTGTGAGACTTATTATTGTGCCCACCCCAGTCCAACCCGGTATCTCGACATCATATTTACATTGCAATTGCTGGCACCTACTGTCAGAATGAGTGAGTTACTTTCTACTGCATTAAATTTCACTGTGGCTCACCACATTCAAAGAGTAATGTTTGTTATAAACCTTATTGTGGTAAATCTGTTGAAAAACATCAGCTTATCACTGCTCTGCTTTCATCACACTGGAAGCTGATGTGAAAAGATGAATAATTTCACAGCTGAACTGTGATTTTACAGCTCATGTGCCTGTAAAAAAGAAGGATAGGAAGGGTAGGATTAGAGAACCGTGGATAACCAGGGAAATTGAGGGACTGGTCAAAAGGAAAAGAGAGGCGTATGTTAGGTCCAAGCAGCTAAAAACGGAGGGAGCTCTGGAGGAGTATAATGAAAGTAGGAAAATACTCAAACGGGGAATTAGAAGAGCAAAAAGGGGTCACGAAATGTTCTTGGCAGACAGGATTAAGGAGAATCCCAAGGCATTTTATTCATACGTTAGGAACAAAAGGGTTGTTAGGGAAAAAATCGGACCTCTCAGGGACAAAAGTGGGGACTTATGCTTGGAGCCCAAAGAAGTAGGGGAGATCCTAAATGAATACTTTGCGTCGGTATTCACTAAGGAGAGGGATGTGTTGACTGGGAGTGTCTCGGAGGGGAGTGTTGAACCGTTGGAGAAAATCTCCATTCCAAAGGAGGAAGTGTTAGGTTTGTTAGAGAATATAAAGACTGACAAATCCCCAGGGCCTGATGGAATCTATCCAAGGCTGCTCAGGGAGACGAGAGGTGAAATCGTTGGGCCTCTGACGCAAATCTTTGTCTCGTCACTGGACACAGGTGAGGTCCCAGAGGATTGGAGGATAGCCAATGTGGTCCCGTTATTTAAGAAGGGTAGGAAGGATAACCCGGGTAATTATAGGCCGGTGAGCTTGACGTCCGTGGTGGGGAAGTTGTTGGAGAAGATTCTTAAAGATAGGATGTATGCGCATTTAGAAAGGAATAAACTCATTAACGATAGTCAACATGGTTTTGTGAGAGGGAGGTCATGCCTCACGAACCTGGTGGTGTTTTTTGAAGAAGTGACCAAAATGGTTGACGAAGGAAGGGCCGTGGATGTTGTCTATATGGACTTTAGTAAAGCGTTTGACAAAGTCCCTCATGGTAGGCTAGTGAAAAAGGTTGGATCCCATGGGATAAAGGGGGAGGTGGCTAGATGGGTGGAGAACTGGCTTGGTCATAGAAGACAGAGGGTGGTAGTGGAAGGGTCTTTTTCCGGCTGGAGGCCTGTGACTAGTGGTGTACCGCAGGGCTCTGTATTGGGACCTCTGCTGTTTGTGATTTATATAAATGATCTGGAAGAAGGAGTAACTGGGGTGATCAGTAAGTTTGCGGACGACACAAAACTGGCAGGACTTGCAGATAGTGAGGAACATTGTCAGAGGCTACAGAAGGATATAGATAGGCTGGAAATTTGGGCAAGGAAATGGCAGATGGAGTTCAATCCTGATAAATGCGAAGTGATGCATTTTGGTGGGAATAATGTAGGGAGGAGCTACACGATAAATGGAAGAACCATAAAGGGTGTAGAGACGCAGAGGGACCTGGGTGTGCAAGTCCACAGATCATTGAAGGTGACGTCACAGGTGGAGAAGGTGGTGAAGAAGGCATATGGCATGCTTGCCTTTATAGGACGGGGCATAGAGTATAAAAGTTGGGGTCTGATGTTGCAGATGTATAGAACGTTGGTTCGGCCGCATTTGGAATACTGCGTCCAGTTCTGGTCGCCACACTACCAGAAGGACGTGGAGGCTTTGGAGAGAGTACAGAGGAGGTTTACCAGGATGTTGCCTGGTATGGAGGGGCTTGGTTATGAGGAGAGATTGGGGAAACTGGGGTTGTTCTCCTTGGAAAGACGGAGGATGAGGGGAGACTTAATAGAGGTGTATAAAATTATGAAAGGCATAGATAGGGTGAACGGTGGGAAGCTTTTCCCCGGGTCGGTGGTGACGTTCACGAGGGGTCATAGGTTCAAGGTGAAGGGGGGGAGGTTTAACACAGATATCAGAAGGACATATTTCACACAGAGGGTCGTGGGGGCCTGGAATGTGTTGCCGGGCAAGGTGGTGGAGGCGGACACACTGGGAACGTTTAAGACTTATCTAGACAGCTATATGAACGGAGTGGGAATGGAGGGATACAAAAGAGTGGTCTAGTTTGGACCAGGGAGCGGCGCGGGCTAATTGTTCCTTGTTTCTCGTTTCAAGGCTTCATTCTATGATCATCTTGCTGGTGCCAGTACAGAGCGAGACTGCGGATAGTTGGGAACCTGTCTCGGGGGCAGGGAATTCATATGGTGTTCGTGGAAGTGGAAATGACGGGTTGGGAAGCATTTTCCGATCAGGGCCATTGTGATCTCCTGGACTCGTTTCGATCGCCTCAGGGGGTCGGAGAGGAATTTCCCAGATTTTATTTTTCCCCATATTGGCCCTGGGGTTTTTCACTCTGGGTTTTCGCCTCTCCCTGGAGATCACATGGTCTGGAATGGGGGGGTGGGGGTAAGTTAATAGGTTGTAATGAACAAAGCATCGTAGCTGTGAGGGACAGCTCGGTGGATAGGATATTGGTATGTAGATAGGCTGGAAAAGTGGGCGGGGATCCTGGATTCAGGAATCAATCCTGGACCGGGGAGCGGCGCGGGCTTGGGGGGCCGAAGGGCCTGTTCCTGTGCTGTATTGTTCTTTGTTCTTTGTTCTTTGAACAACGTGCACATGACTGGAAGGAGAATGCGACTGTGAATAATTGGCACTGTGCATATTCCTGTATCCAGTCTATGGGAGAACCAGGAGAATGAAACCCTGGTGGTCCAGTGCTTAGGATTTGGCGCTTTCAGGGTCATAGGTCGGCTTCGATATGCCAAGATTTAAAGTTTTTGCTAATCTATTTCACAAACCTGAGTTGTTTCCTGATCGAATACAGCTCTGTCCGAAGCAGTGGAGTTAGATCTATATTTCTGTCCGAATTGGAAATGTCACATGGGCAACAGTTCAAGAACAAACACAGATAGTGAAGGACAATGATAGGCTGCCAATCGAGATGGGGATACAAGGTCAAATCTGTATGACAATGGGGTAGATTGTATCGATTAGATTGACACAAACACCTCCTAGACCTGGATCCAAATCTCAGCCAAATCACAAGAAAGCATCTCGCTAACTTAAACGCTAAGCTCTCCGACTTCACTCAGAAACTCTGAGACAAAGCGGGATGCAGTCTGACCACTGGAACCCCCTCCACCACTTAATAAGACTATGCTGGATCCCGAGTACTAGCTTGCAGCTGAGGGGGCATAGCTCAGTGGTAGAGCGTTTGACTGCAGATCAAACGGTCCTCGGTTCAAATCCGAGTGCCCCCTTCCTTGTCTAATTGTTAACTTAATTTCAGTTGTGACTGTTTTTCTTTGGCTGCAAAGCGCATTGTGACGTCCACCAACCCTGAAAGGCGTCACACAAATACAAATCGGTCTTTCATAAATTACCTTCAATCCCTATTATTTGGTTACTGACAATCGTCAGTGGAAACAGTTTGTCCCTTTCTGCTCTGTCAAACGGCTCTTTCCCATGTTGGGAGAACCGGGAAACCACTAAATCGCTGCAACACTGTGGGGAATGAAGTCGTCAAAGGGGCTTGCATAGTATTGTAAACGATGTGGTCATGTTGGAGTTCTCGACTATGTTTTTATAAAGAGAATTGGGGTTGGATATATACAGCACTCGCTGACACCCTAATATAGTGTGTCTTCATCTCAGTGGCGGAATTCGTTATTGCGTTCGACTTTAAGCAAATGGTTGGTGGCTCAGTACCATCCAGAGGCGGTGGTTGTACTTTCATTTTCCCCATAAGCATTCACTGTCGCGCAGTTCCGGCTTGTGAACCGAGGCAACAATAAAAATATTTCTCAAGTGTTGCCGCTCGACTGTTGTCAGGTGTTGTCAACGTTATTTATTTAATGAATATTCATATCATACACATCACATGGTATAATATATAATCATTTCAAATATGCAATTAAAGTTAAGAATTAGAGTCTTGCTTGGATGTGGTTGTGTGTCAGTTCTCCGATGAGTCCTCATCTGAGACTGGGAAACAATCTCTCAGTATTCTGTAGGTTCAATACGATTGCCTCTCAGTCTTCCAAACTCCAGGGAATTTCAGCCCAATTTACACAGCCTCAATTCCCAGGAGAACTCTCTCATCACAGGAACCTACCAAGTGGACCGTCTCCAATGGAAGGGTAGCCTTTTTCTGAAAAAAGCATTGTGGATATCAGAACTGCACCGAATATTTCACACTTGCTCCCAACAGGTTGGTGTTTTTATTCTTATACAGCAATCTGTTGGCAATAAAGACCAAAATGTCATTTCCCTTCCTATTGTTTGCTGCACCACCACGCTATCTTCCTGCGTTCCTTGTACAAACACACCCAAATCTCTCAAGATAAACGCTTATATTAGGAAGGACGGTGGCCTTGTGGTATTATCGCGAGATTATTTATCCAGAAACTCATTTAATTTTACGGGGCCCCGCTTTTGAATCCTGCCACGGCACGTTGTGCACTTTGTATTCAATTAAAACTATCTGGAATTAAGAATCTACTGATGACCATGAAACCATTGTCGATTGTCAGAAAAATAAACATGGAGTTCGGTAATGTGCTTTAGGGAAGGAAATCTGCCGTCCTTTATCCGGCCTGGCCGACATTGATTCCAGAGCTGCAGCAAAGTGGTTGACTCCAAACTGTCCCAGGGCAACCAGGATGGGCAATAAATGCTGGCCAGCCAGCGACGCCCATTTTTAATGAATTAAGACAGAACTAAGTCATCTTTCCAAACATTGTCTGCTCTTTCTCCGTTTATGAACAAGAGAATATCTTTTTGGGCAACATGATGGCACTGCTGCCTCACAGCGCCAGGGACCCGGATTTGATTCCCGGCATTGGTTACTGTCTGTGCAGAGTCTGCATGTTTTCCCCGTGCTGCGTGGGTTTCCTGCTGGGGCTCCTTCTTACTCCCACAGAGTGAAAGATGTGCTGGTTAGGTGCATTTGCCATGCTAAATTCGCTGTCAATTTACCCGAGAATGTGCCGGTTCTGCCGACGAGGGAATTGTCACAGTAACTTCATTACAGTATTAATGTAAGCTTAACTGTGCCACTAATAAAAAAACCTTTCAATTGTCCAACATTATACCCGATGTGCTCCAACCACTGAGCTATGGAGCCAATTCCTGCGCCGAGTGCGGAGTTCGTGTATCATCATCAGTGGAGCGAAGAAGAGGTTGAATTTTCAGGTGGGCGATATTTGATGGATGTGGAAATATCCGAGGTGGAGAACAAGGAATTAATCGATGCGATTTGAAAGAGGAAGAATTTGACATGTGTGTCAGTTGTTTTTGTAATAAATGTCTGCCATCTCATTCTTCTTCAGAGTTTATTGCTGTTGTTACATCTCTGATTTTTCCAGCTCTGATACAATTCATCTCAGTGGTTGGAGCACATCGGGTATAATGTTGGACAAGTCGGTAAATGAAGAGTTAAATAAGAAGTTATTCACTCCTTGCCTGGCAATGCAACGCGGAAGATGGCGCCGAATCCTAACCACGGGACGCCAGGAAACCTGATATCAGAGATTTGAAATTCGTTAATAACCATCTCTGTCTTCACTGCTTCATTTCAGGTCACGTTCGTTACTGACATTGTCACACAGTCATTCCAACATCTTGTAACCAACTGAAGCAAATTATGTCTACTTCCTTTATTTTCAGATACTTTCAACTCCAGAAATTGAGTACGTGCTGAGCAAAGTGCTCTGTTTAGTTAACAGTTTGTCATCAATTCCGGGGCATAACGGTGGAAACATTGACTCTGAACCACTAGACCACACAGGCAGTACTACCACTGGCTCAATGTTGCCTTGCCTACCATTCCCGGTGTCATGAAATTCATCATGCCTTCTGATCTATCACAGAAATTCGTTTTGTTCCTTTCACTGAGTGATTCCTGACTTTGCAATCAGAAAATACTGGGAAAACTCAGTAAGTCAGTTCATTTCGTCGTGATAAACGCGCAACTAATTCCAATAGTCGAATCCTTTGAGATTAAAAGCATTTGGAAATTTTTGTGTGAGGGCAAAATACTGCTGGAACCTGAAATAAAAATAAAAAAAATGCTGGAAAATCTCAGAAGGTCTGACAGCATCTGTAGAGAGAGAATAGAGCCAACATTTCGAGTCCGGAGCTCTGACGAAGGGTCATCCAGACATAAAATGTTGGTTCTATTCTCTCTCCACAGATGCTGTCAGGTCAGTTTAGATCTTGCAACCTTTTCTCTTTATGATGAAAGTATTTCTGCCCGAATCAAACCGGGGACCTTTCGCGTATAAGGCGAATGTGACAACCACTACACCACAGAAACATTGCGATGCAATGATTCAAGGAAACTGGTTCCACAAACCCGTCAATTGCCAACAATAATTTACATTTGAGTTGCATGGAATTAGTGTGATAACAAAGGTATTTCGCAAAAATAATTAACTGGACATATAGCAGTGGTGAGATTCGATCTCACGCTTCAACTAATATTACTGTCCTGTAAGTCCAACAGGTTTATTTGGTAGCACGAGCATTCGGAATACTGTCCCTTTATCAGGTGACTCATGTGCTGAACGGGCAGTGCTCCGAAAGCTTGTGCTACCAAATAAACCTGTTGGATTTTAACCTGGTGTTGTGAGACTACTTACTGTGCTTACCCCAGTCCAACGCCGGCAACTCCACATCATTACTGCCCTGAACTCATCAATGGTACCAACAGAACCTATTGATGCCGTATCTGGTGTTGCCAGTGAATAGAATCAATGGAGTAGAATTGGTTCACATGTCCCATTGAACCTCCTCCACGATTGAATCAAGGCAGATCCATAGCCTCAACCCCAATTTCCCAGTTTATCCCGATTGCCCTTCATTCAATTAGATTCCAACAACTCTCCACCTCAACCTTCAATGTCTTCATCAACTGAAGATCCACAGACCTCTGTGCGGCTACAGAATTGATGCAAGGTGGCGCCCGAGCGAGGCTATTTCTTGCAAGCTGTGCCCTGCATACCTTCTAATTCTATCCTTCACTCTCGTTCTATGCTTCTAAAACTTCATTCGAACTATTTTAAAGTCTCCAACAATGCTTTCATCAATTTCTTACAATCTAGCTTTGATTGGAACACGACATTCTGCACTCTCTCATTCCCTTCTCTATGAACGGTATGCTTTCTCTGTAAAGCGCGCAAGAAACAATACCTTTCACTGTATGCTAATACATGTGAAAATAAATCAAAGAATTCCAAAGATTCACAAGACTTTGAGTGAAAAAATGTCTCCGTACCTCATTCATAAATAGCTGAAACATCATCCAGAGAATATTAGCCCAGAGTACCTTACTGAGGGACTTTTTGTCACCGTATAACCGTAACGTCACTCACATGCCATGGCAAATCCATCTAGCCTACATCAGCTGCACCGTGAGTGTGACAGTGGAAGTAGAAAAGCAACAGTATGTCAGTGGCGACTTTGCTGAGGGCATTTTTTAAATAAATGGTGAAGAACAAATTAACATTTTGTCTGCTCCAATCCAGTTCATATGCAACAACGATCTAGAATCAGGGAAAAAAATTTAAAAATATTAATTTCGATTATGTCTCCACCTTATTTTGAATCGAGGAGCCCATCGTTTATGAAATGAACATGTTAACTCCTCCAATCCAGAAACGCTGCTCATGACCAATGTGACCAGCCGAGAATATCAAACAGTGCAGTCAGATTGCAATGTAAATCCTTGTTTTGTAGAATTTTAATTCTGTTGAAAATCTTAGCCAAGTGGCAGAGTCATTGATCTAACATAAGATTCAGAAAGTAACATTTGCCCCGAATTTTATCTCTTTCTCCGTGACTGCAGTTGCCGAATATTATTCAAGCATTGGGGAAGTGTAAGTGCCACATGGCTGTGAAATAATGTGATGCCTTAATATTTAATAACACTTAGCGATGGGACAGCTGCTTTGAAAAGGTTTTGTCAGTTTTTTTGAACTCAATAATCAGTATACTTCAGGAACACAGGTGACGCATGGAAGTGTTTAAAATTTGATGCGTGTCCAAAGATTCTGCAAAACCTGCTGATGCATGTATTATAAATACAGGTTTTGCCAGAACATAAAACACACCGCAAGACGGCAACGATAAATGAAATAGTCCCACAAGCTATTCACGTGTAACTTCAAATTTCCAAAACCCACCAATCTCATCGTTGCTGATCCTGTGAAACTTACCATGTAAAACACGGCAGGCATTCAGCTCTCAAAGAAACTCAAATGTGAATTATCTGCTCTCAATCTCAGGACTTTGCAATTATAAAAACAGCATTCTGGTGAAAGTTTAACTCCGTCCTCATTCCACTGATTATTGCCGACTTGCTGTGTATTTCCCTCGTTGAACACATTTCAGGTTGGGATAGACAAATTCCTGATCTATCTGAGAAAGAAGGGGCGTGTGCAGGATAATGGCAACCCAAGATCAAACATGGGTTAAAGTTTCGAGTTCAGTTATTGAGTTTAATAATATTTGAAATATATAAATTGTTACCAATAATATGTTAGAGATAACTGTTCAATAAATTAACGTCGGCTAACAGCAGAGACAGAAACATACGACAAGTTTTTTTTAGTGTTGCCCAAGGACTCAGTGACACTCAAAACCCAAGAGACAATGAAAGCAGATGGAGAGAAAAAAAAGTGAAACCACCGTCCCTGAATGGACTCGAACCACCAACGTTCCGGTTAATAGCCGAACGCGCTAACCAATTGTGCCACAGCGACTGACACAATAATGATCAACATGGCATCCTTAATCAGGGTGACGGCGTGTTGGCTGCAAATTCGACGCCAATGCAATTTTCACGAAACCTGACATAGAAAGACCAAATGATGGTATCGTTTACAAATCTAAACATGTAGATTTTACTATTTTACCCCACAGTGTTCACGTTTTACCCCAAGTACTGTTCACGTTTAGTTCAAAATTGCACTCAAATTAATTACCTGTAATAAACGCTCCAAACATTGCACAGATACCGAATAACCACATTGTTGTTTGTCTTTACGCCTATTTACTTAGAAACCTGCAGACACTGACAATATGTCACCGCTGGTTCTACCAGTATTGAGGCTCGGTGTCTCCTGTTCCCGCTCATATGTCATGACATTCTGTGTTTGGCGTAGGGTACAGCCACCAGTCTCCTGACAATTGGACAGTAACTGATCCAAATGCACAAACTGCAAAGATTGAAATTTCAAACGGGATAATGATATTCAGAAGGAAGTAACATTTATCATTCAATGATATCAATGCACAATGCCGCGATTCACACACTGAGTGTGTGTGAAGGCACAGTAATCACTGACACTGCTGAAAACTCGAATTCCTTTTGTTTAACAGCAATATATTGAAGTTCACTGACGTCGTATGTACGTCATAGCGAACACAGAATGTGACACACATTGATAACTTGCAGGGAATATATTATAAATAACGGATCTTTCATCAATGTTTAGTTCATGCAGGATTTTTAGAATCCGGGATTAATATTACACACATTCAAAGGGATTTATAAGTTTCTAGTTTGACTTATGGACAATTCTGCTAAACTTTCAGTTAGCACTTGTTCAGCAGAGTTTTTTTTTACCTTACGTCCTCGCTGTGACCATAACTTGCAAAATCAGTCTTCCAATGAATGAAATGCTCACTCTGTCACCTTTACCCGAATGAAGATTCCTTGAGGAAAAAAAAATGCACCGTTGTCAGTTTAACCGCTAACGTTATTATAAAGCGAGGTCGGGAGGCGGAGCTTCTCGCTGCTGTCATAACCTGAGATTGGCTGTTGCGGTCCCAGTGACCTCAGTCAGATACATGTGCACTTCCGGTTCTAACGGTAGTTTCCCATCTCCATGTAACTCCTGATAGAAACAGTGACCGAGTGTAAGGATGTGTAATTCTCTGCTGAAGATGATTCATGGAAAACTATTCAGCTACTGCAAATGCTACTGAGACCACAGATTTCCGCTCCTAAATTCATTCTGATGATCAGATTATCTAATTCCATTTGAAGCAATTGAAACATAAAGTAGACGAATCAAAATCAGAACAGAGAAGGGGAAATGTTTTAACAGGGCATATGAAACACCAACACTTCGTGTGACGTCAGCTTTCGAGACGAAGAAAAACTTTTAGCGCTTTATAGTGTTCATTATCTGCAGCAAATTCCTCAGATAAATCATTAAAAGCTTATCAATTTTGGAGAATTGGAAACTGGAAACAAATACATTTCAGCACCACGAGTTATCCTAAAGCATGTGACAGCCAATCTGGTACTTTCGCAATGCAGTCACTGTTGCAATGTCTCGAAAATAACTTCCCTTATCGAGGAGACAGTGGGCATGTGACAATGTCACTCCGCGCATTAGTCAGAGGGCCATGTTAATCTTCCACACCAATTGATTCAATTCTAACATTTGAAACTGGTAAACGTTAAATTAACACAGTCTGTGATTGAAAATTAATATCAATAATGGTGATCGTGAATTTTCATCGTTTGACATGGAAAATTAATTTACTCAGCAATGTCCTTCAGGGCGTCGGGCGAGGACATCGCCATCTTTCCTTAACCTGACCGACATGCGACTCCTGATTGACTCTACACTGCTCCCTCAACCCATTAGCAAGCCATTTACTTTCAAGACAATTAGGGATCCATGGAATGCATGCAATCCCTGCAGTGCAAATGATGGCCAATTGGCCCATCGCGTCTGCGCACATTCTCCGAAAGAGCGTGTAATGTCACACATCACCCGGAACTGTTAGTTTTTGTACGAGTGTTAAGGCTCTATGTAACATGGTGCTTCATCGCCGCGCAGTAATACACGGCTGAGTCAGAAGTCTGAGTGTCTGTGATGTTCAAAAGGATGTTTGTGTTCATTTTATCCTGTACAGCAGAAAACCGCTTTCCAAATGTAGGCGCGTTCTCTTCATTACCAGCAGTATGTCTGACCAGCATGTACTGAAGGCCTATCCCGAGTACTCTACGTACCAATATAGGTAAGCTGCTGTGTATGTGGTGGGGTAGTGACAGGACAACACCACAATACCCCCTTCACTCACTGCTACTACTATGGGCTTTTGGAAAAGTTTCTCCAGCTGGCTCTGCGCTGGAAAAAAAACCAGAACGTGACAAACATAACTTTTAGATGTGTTTTTGATATAAAATGAAATACGTTTTGAGCACAATATTTCTCTCTTTCGAACGCATACACTCTTACAGTCAAAAATACACACATTTTCTCTCTCTGTCTGTCACAGACAATCACAAAAATATATTCTCTCTTTCGCCACATAGGTTCCCTCCTACAGACAAAAACAGGTGCAGTTACGCACAGAAACTCACAAAACGCAGGGACACAAACAAAGACACACAGACATCCACACAGAGTCAGGCACGCGCAGAAACACAGCCAAAAACATATGCACACACAGACACACATACATATATACACACACACGGAAAAAACACACTTAGACAGATATACAAATAATAACGCAGGCTCTTATTCACTAATCTAATGAAATTTAGCGATGGACTGCATTCCGTGAGTCAAATTAAAATGGAGGAATGTTCAGAGATTTATTTCCTTTGCGAACTGGCCCCAGGCTATAAACATTGCAATTTTCTTCTGGGTTTATTCATCAGCCAAGGCTGCTCTTCTCGGGGAAGCAAAACCCCTCCCCCAGACCGGCCGTTCTGACTGAGATAGTTCAGTTTGATTTTCCATTAAATGGACTCGGGGCATTCATTGGTCCAAGGGCAAAACTTGAGGAGCCAGACCTCTCCAATGAGGGGAATACATATTAGAGGAAAATCGAAAAAACATCAATGAAATAAAACGGTGATAATCGCCCGAAATACTCACTCGTTTGAAGGATCATGAGCAAAAGTAACAGTTTGCCGGATATTGTTCTGGGCCGGTAGTCACAATGAGGATCAGAAGGAGTGTTTGTGCTGAATATTACGTCCAGATTCTATACTGTATGGAAATGTACGCTGCACATTCACTCAATTTGATGCGTCCTCTTACCGCATTTACCAGAACATGACCATGAATCCCATACACAACATGCAAACTGCGATTGCCAGCTAACTTTTCTGACGTGTCCAGGCAGCCAATTGGTGCGTTGCTGCGGCTGTGTGTGTGTGTGTGTGTGTGCGTATGTGTGTGTGTGTGTGTGTGTGAAAGAGAGAGATTGGGCGGGGTTGGGGGGGGGGGGGGGGTTGGAGGGGGGTGGAGGCGGGCGTGGAGCGGTTGGGGGCGAGAGGGATGGACTTAGGGTAGTCATGGCAGGAGAGCTTGCACCTACGACTGTTCGATATGGCAACAGTGCAAGTTTCAGGTGTCACTAGTGACCAGGTGTTCAGGGAGTGTGTCCAAACGTAGCAACTGGCTAACCACATTTCGAAGATGAGGCTGAGGAGATTCAATGTGGGGCATCCCCATAGCTGAGCAAGTCGTCGATAACACGTTCCGAAAGTG
The DNA here is from genome assembly GCF_964213995.1 of Mustelus asterias. Taxonomy (NCBI): domain Eukaryota; kingdom Metazoa; phylum Chordata; class Chondrichthyes; order Carcharhiniformes; family Triakidae; genus Mustelus; species Mustelus asterias. Next base: position 31,762 of record NW_027591816.1, on the reverse strand, counting down.
ACCACGCCGCAGGTGAAGGTTGAAAAGGCAGAAAGCCCATGGGTGACCACGAGGCGGAGTAGAGGAAGGAAGGTAGTTCAGGACTGGCCTGTGGTCATCTGGCAGATATAACGTTTTGGCTACTGTTTCTTTCGCGGCGGGGGAGGGGGGGGCGGTGGTGGGGGAAGGGGGCGGGGGGGCTGCTCTACTGATTCTTTCGCGGTGGAGCGGGAGGGGGGCTCACTGTGCCGGGGAAAGCAGTGAAAGTCAACGTCGTGGCAACATGCATGGGTCTGCTGCACAATAGGGGAGGAGGAAAATGGCATTGCTATAGAGGGAGGGATTCAATTCTAAGGAGAAAAGACTTAACATTTCTGGGATGGTGTGCTGCCTCCCTAGTGAGAATGTCAGTAAACGGCTGCAACTTTTTCTGAAGGTGGAGAGGGTAGGGGAGGGGGGAGGGGGTGGAGATGGCATACAGAAACCGTGGTAAGTATTGATTTCAACTAAATAATAGAACAAGCGAGGAAATCCTGCAAGCAGAGTTCAGGGAGCCAAGAAGTAGATCAAATTTTAAAAAAACAGAAGTTCGTAATCTCTGGATTACTCCGGTGCCACGTGTCAGTGCGTATAGAAATAGATGGTTACTTCAGAAGAATGCACGTCTGGAGCATAGCTGCAGGAGTGAGGACTTCAGACTTCCAGAACTCTGGAACTGTTCTGGGAGACAGCAGGACCTGTGCAAGGGGGTCGGTTTGTAACTGAATCGAAATTGGAATGGTTACCAATATATTGGTTTCAATAGTGTATAATTCCCTCGATGCAGGAATAGCTCTGGTGGATTGAAAATATGCAAATACAACGTCCTAACTCTTTAAACTCGGTTTGACTGACATCATCAAATCTGAAAATGTTTCTCTCACTCACGAGTGCAGCTTATTTTGTTTCAAGTCAGAATCCTAAATGCATTTATTTTTCTCAATTAAAGGAGCTTCTCATTATAAATCCACACCAGACTGGAATGGAAAACTGTGAATCTCATGTCCCCAGCAGATGAGACTTGGCTCTGTGAAGAGAGAAACAGACGATCAGGTGACCTTTCATCTGAACTGAAAGAGAAATGTAATACTTTATTACCAAATGAAAAGGGGACACGTTAAAGCCAGGAGAAATCAAAATTGAGTTCAACATTTGATATATTAATCTGTCTTATTTTCATTCGCGCTTCTTTCCCCATTCATTTGTCTCTTACTTTATGTTGCTTGAATCCCTTCCCGCAATCCCCCCATTATCACAGTATCTCCTCAGTTTGGTTGTGCCTTTTTTTCCTTGATAGGTCGGATTATCAGCAGAGGCGTTGGTCACTGACAGAGGACATGTTGCCTTTCTCCTCACTGTGAACTGTGCTTAGTCATAGAGTCGTACAGCGCAGTAGAGACGGTTTGGCCCATCGAGTGTACAACAACAATAACTGCCACGAACATCCCGCTAATCCCATTTTCTAGCACGTGTCCCATATCCTTGAATGCTATGATTTTTCAAGTGTTCATCCAGATACTTTTTAAAATTTGTAACTTTTCCGGCCTCCAATACCTTCCCAGGCGCTGTACTGCATATTCCCCCAACCTCTTCGTGGAAAAAAAATACTTGCCGAATCTCTAGCCCCTTAGCTTAAAACTATGCCCGCTCGTGATTAACATCTCAACAAAGGGGAAGAGCCGCTTTCCCTTCACCCTGTCCATGAACCTCAAACTTATATGCCACAATCAGCCCCCGCACTCCCTCAGCCCAGGAATGAAAAGTTTTTCATATGGGTGGCGGTTGAGGAGAATAGTTCTATAGTTGATAGAATTGAGAAGGATGAGGGGGGATCTAATTGAAACTTACAGAATACTGAGAGGCCTATATAGAGTGGACGTGGAGAGGATGTTTCTACTCATGGGAGAGATGATAACTCGGGGGCACAACGTGAGAGTGAAATGACGCCTCCTTTTAAACTGAGATGAGGAGGATTTTCTTCAGCCAGAAGGTGGTGTATCTGTGGAACTCATTGGCACAGATGCTGTGAAGGCCACGTCATTGAGTGCTTTTAAGACAGAGATAAGTAGGCTCTTGCTCAATAAGGGGATCAAGTGTTATGGGGAGAAGTCAGAAGAATGTGGATGAGAATCATATCAGCCACGATCGCAATCTCGGTGGGCCGAATGACCAAATTCTGCTCCATTATATTATGGTGTTATGGTCTCCCATGAGGGATCTTGTCAAAGGCTTTGCTGAAAGGCTTCTACACTTTCATCCTTCTACAGAGGGATAAAGATAGTTTAGGTTAGTGTGTAAAAACTTGGCAGTTGGAGTATTACATCAGAAATTCTGAAACCATGCACTTTGGTCGGAAGAAAGAAGCGGACAATCATATAAATGGAAAAAAAGCAGCAGAAAACTGCGGCACAGAGAGGTTTGCGGGCCCTCGTGCATGAATCATAAAAGAATAGGAAGCAAGTTCAGCAGATAATAGGGAAGACAAGTGGAATGTCATTCTTTGTTTTCAAAAGGAAATTAATATAAACATAAGAACGTGTTATTAAAATTATATAGGTGCACTAATTTGACCACACCTGGAATACTGCGAACAGCTTTGTCCCCTTTGCGAGATAAGCATATGATGTGGAGATGCCGGCGTTGTACTGGAGTGGGCACAATCCGATGTCTCACAACACCAGGTTAAATTCCAACAGGTTTACTTGGAGTCACGAGCTTTCGGAGCGCTGCTCCTTCGTCAGGTGAGTGGAGAACTGGGGTCACAAACACGGCATATATAGACAGACTCAATTGCAAGGTAATGATTGGAATGTGAGTCTTAACAGCTGATCAAGTCTTTACAGGTACAGAAAATGCGAGTGAAGAGAGGAACAATCACAGGTGAAGGAGGTGTGAATTGTCTCAAGCCAGGACAGTTAGTAGGATTTTGCCAGCCAGGCCAAATGGTGGAGGTTCCACGTAGCGTGACATGAACTTAAACGCCCGGTTGAGGCCGTTCTCATGCGTGCGGAACTTGTTTATCAGTTTCTGCTCAGTAATTCTGTGTTGTCGTGTGTCTTAAAGGCCGCCATGGAGAACGCTTACCTGGAGGCTGAATGGCCTTGACTGCTGAAGTGCTCCCTGACAAGAAGGGGGACACTCCTGCCTGGTGTTTGTCTCGCGGAGCCTGTTCATCCAATGTCGTAGCGTCTGCATGGTCTCGCTGATATACCATGCCTCGCGATATCCTTTCCTGCAGTGTATGAGGTAGACAATTTTGGCCGCGTCGCATGAGCATGTACAGTGTACTTGGTCGGCGGTTTTCTCACGTGTGATGGTGGCATCCGTGTTGATAATCCGGCACGTCTTGCAGAGCCTGCTGTGGCAGGGTTGCATGGTGTCATGGTCACTGTTCTCCTGAAGGCTGGGTAATTTTGTTGCAAACAATGGTCTGTTTGAGGTTGCGCGGTTGTTTGAAGGCAGGTAGTGGGGGTGTGGGGATGGCCTTGGGGAGATGTTCGTCATCATCGATGTTATATTGAAGGCTTTAAAGAAGCTGTCGTAGTTTCTCCGCTTCGGGGAAGTACTGGACGACGAAGTACACACTGCCAGTCGTGTCCTGTGTTTGTATTCTGAGGGGGTCGGTGCTGTTTTTCGCAGTGGTGCATGGGAACTGTTGATCCATGAGTCAAGCACCATATCCCGTTCTTACAAGGGTATCTTTCAGCGTCTGTAGGTGTCTGTTTTGTTACTCCCCATCTGAGCAGGTCCTATGCATACGGAGGGCTTTTCCGTAGAGGATGGCTTCATTAACGTGTTTAGGCTGGAAGCTGGACAAGTGGAGCATCGTGTGGTGATCCGTGGGCTTGCGGTACAGAGAATTGCTGAGGTGATGGAGATGCGTGTGCCCAAGAATGCAATCGATTTTGGAGAGTAGTTCATGATGGTGGGATGGAAAGTGTTGATGTCATCATGTAGTTGTTTCAGTGATACTTCGACGTGAGTCCAAAGGTAGAAAATGTCATGTATCTTATGTATACCGTCGGCTGAATGTCCACTCAAGATGAATATCTCACCAAGTTCATCCCCACACCCCCACTACCTGTCTTCAAGCAACTGAGCAAACTCAAACAGATCCTTGTGAACAGCAAAATACCCAGTCTTCAGGAGAACAACGACCACGACAACACACAACACTGCCACAGCAACCTCTGCAAGACGTGCCGGATCATCGACACGGATGCCACCATCAAAGGTGAGAACACCATCCATCAGGTACACGGTACATACTCATTCGACTTGGCCAACATTGTCTATCATACGCTGCAAGAAAGAATGTCCCGAGGCGTGGTACATCGGCGAGACCATGCAGACGCTACGACAACGGATGAACAGACACCGCTCGACAATCACCAGACACGAGTGTTCCCTTCTTGTCGGGGGACACCTCAGCGGTCAAGGGCAATCAGCCTCCAATCTTCGGGTAAGCATTGTCCAAGCCGGCCTTCAAGACACACGACAACGCAGAATTATCGAGCAGAAACTGATAGCCAAGTTCCGCACGCATGAGGACGGCCTCAATCGGGATCTTGGGTTCATGTCACACTACTTGTAACCTGCACCATTTGGCCTGGGCTTGCAAAATCCGACTAACTGTCCTGGCTTGAGACAATTTACATCTTTTAACCTGTGATTATCCCTCTCTCCATTCGCATTGTCTGTACTTGTAAAGACTTGTTAACCTGTAAAGACTCGCATTCCAACCATTATATTGCATTTCAGTCTTTGTTTATGTGTGCCTTGTTTGTGAACCGAACTCTCCACTCACCTGATGAGGGAGCAGCGCTCCAAAAGCTCGTAATGCTAAATAAATCTGTTGGACTTTCACCTGGTGTTGTGAGACTTCTGACCGTGAGCATTATGAGAGACAGACACGTTGTGCTTAGTCAGATACTTTTTCCGATGGTGTAAGTGTCAATTACAAGGGGGCACAGGTTCAAAGTGTGATGGATAATGTTTAAGGGAGATGTGCGGGGTACGTTTTTAAAGCAGTGTGGTGGGTGCCTGGAACGCGCTGCCAGAGGAGGTAGGAATGGCAGGCTTATTAGTGACATTTAATACGCATCGGGATGAATGCATGAATAGGAAAGGAATAGCTGGATCAGGGCGAGTAAGGGCAGAAATGTTTTATTTAGTTTAGTTAGGACATCATGATCGACACAGGCTTGGAGAGCCGAAGGGCCTGTTCGTGTGCTGTACTTTTGTTTGCTCTTTGCTTTTTTTTTGTTCTTACTGTGCGTTGCTCACTCAAATCAACCTATTCATGGGGATATGCAGCTTGAAGCTTTTTCTGCCTTCGCCCTCTTTAAAACAAACCCCAGCCCAGGCTTGTCACTGTGGTGATCAGGACTGATCCGTGGAATGTGACGGAGCAAATAAGTTTCATATTTATGGTTTCTCTTCACCTTTCCTCCTCTCACTGTCTCGCAAATTCCTTATTCAGCAGCTGACTGAGTGCGAGCTTTTAGATAACTGGACGATTCATTGGCTGTGCTTGATCGTAATCCGTGGCATACCATGGAGGAGAGCGTCGACGTGGAACAGTCTCAGAATGACCTATTGCATTTCCATCCTCTTCTATGTGGTCTGGCTGTGCTGTGCATGGGATGAAACATTCACTCAATTTGTAATGGAGGAGGGAGTGCAGTTGGGTGCTCGTCACGTTGTGAAAGTGTGTGCAAAGGATCTGGAGAGTTGGAAGTGGGTCTTGGGACACAGCATCAACTTTGGTCGCACTGAATGGTGCAGCTAGTTCGAAGTGCTGAATGGCCTACTCCTCTTGTTTCCTATGTTTCTCTACCATGTTAAGTTATTACTGAGCGAATCGGTTGGATAGATTTGCCAATATTAACAGTGATTCCCACATGGTTGGTGCGATGAATGGATAGGTCCGTTGTTATGTCTCCAACTGTTATGTCAGAATAGTTGGCGACGGCGCAGCAACTTAGTTGTTCATTTTTTAGCTTCACTTAAATTCAATGTAGGGGAATTATTTATCTCCCTAATGGCATACAACTTTGCCATAACGTTCAGAAAATGCATTTTTATCCTTTTCACTGAACTAACACTGAAAGGAGAAAATAATGGTAGCAATGATTGAAATAAATTCTTTTATTTCCTTTGTAATGATCTCAATGTGTTCAATAAATGAAACTAACATTGAAGTTGCCGTAATCCAATCAATTTGATTAATTACTGTAAATGTCAAAAAATGGTGATGTAGCCGAATGGTATTGTTCAATTAATGCAATGAACATCAACGATGAGATAATTTAATTGTGTCTCTGGTGGCAACATACATAAAAATGGGTACATAGAATCATCTCGATTGCTCACATAAAATGCATACCCCACCAAGAGATCCTGCATATGCTGTTTTCTACGCTGCATTGGCAGTCATCACTGTCCCATGTAAAGTGTTGACAATGTTTTTTTTATTAACCCATTCAAAACAATACATTATGTAAAGGAATCCTTTTTTTGCAGAAGGATTGAAGTTCGACTATAGTCTGTGAAACAGTTGTTAGAACCCGTCTGGAATGCTGTACTAAGATCTGAGCAAACATGCTCAGAAGGATATCTGCTGCTGGAAGTCGTGCATTGCATAGAAACTAGTGGATACCAGAACTTAAACGATTAAATTCTGCCGAATATGTTCTTTAAACGGTGGTTCTAATTTGTTGGAGATAGAAACTATGTATTGATCAAAATCATTTCTGTGAAATTAATCAATGGACTAGTGATGATGCAGAGGAATAGGATAAAATAACATTGAGGCCAGAAACTTAAATTAGACCATAAGACCATAAGACATAGGAGCGGAAGTAAGGCCATTCGGCCCATCGAGTCCACTCCACCATTCAATCATGGTTGATTTCAACTCCATTTACCCGCTCTCTCCCCATAGCCCTTAATTCCTCGAGAAATCAAGAATTTATCAATTTCTGTCTTGAAGACGCTCAACGTCTCGGCCTCCACAGCCCTCTGTGGCAATGAATTCCACAGACCTACCACTCTCTGGCTGAAGAAATTTCTCCTCATCTCTGTTCTAAAGTGACTCCCTTTTATTCTAAGGCTGTGCCCCCGCGTCCTCGTCTCCCCTGCTAATGGAAACAACTTCCCTACGTCCATCCTATCTAAGCCGTTCATTATCTTGTAAGTTTCTATTAGATCTCCCCTCAACCTCCTAAACTCCAATGAATATAATCCCACGATCCTCAGACGTTCATCGTATGTCAGGCCTACCATTCCTGGGATCATCCGTGTGAATCTCCGCTGGACCCGCTCCAGTGCCAGTATGTCCTTCCTGAGGTGTTGGGCCCAAAATTGCTCACAGTACTCCAAATGGGGCCTAACCAGTGCTTTATAAAGCCTCAGAAGTACATCCCTGCTTTTGTACTCCAAGCCTCTTGAGATAAATGACAACATTACATTTGCTTTCTTAATTACGGACTCAACCTGCAAGTTTACCTTTAGAGAATCCTAGACTAGGACTCCCAAGTCCCTTTGCACTTTAGCATTATGAATTTTGTCACCGTTTAGAAAATAGTCCATGCCTCTATTCTTTTTTCCAAAGTGCAAGACCTCGCACTTGCCCACGTTGAATTTCATCAGCCACTTCTTGGACCACTCTCCTAAACTGTCTAAATCTTTCTGCAGCCTCCCCACCTCCTCAATACTACCTGCCCCTCCACCTATCTTTGTATCATCGGCAAACTTGGCCAGAATGCCCCCAGTCCCGTCATCTAGATCGTTAATATATAAAGAGAACAGCTGTGGCCCCAACACTGAACCCTGCGGGACACCACTTGTCACCGGTTGCCATTCTGAGAAAGAACCTTTTATCCCAACTCTCTGCCTTCTGTCTGACAGCCAATCGTCAATCCATGTTAGTACCTTGCCTCGAATACCATGGGCCCTTATTTTACTCAGCAGTCTCCCGTGAGGCACCTTGTCAAAGGCCTTTTGGAAGTCAAGATAGATAACATCCATTGGCTCTCCTTGGTCTAACCTATTTGTTATCTCTTCAAAGAACTCTAACAGGTTTGTCAGGCACGACCTCCCCTTACTAAATCCATGCTGACTTTTCCTAATCCGACCCTACACTTCCAAGAATTTAGAAATCTCATCCTTAACGATGGATTCTAGAATTTTGCCAACAACTGAGGTTAGGTTAATTGGCCTATAATTTTCCATCTTTTTTCTTGTTCCCTTCTTGAACAGTGGGGTTACAACAGCGATTTTCCAATCCCCTGGGAATTTCCCTGACTCCAGTGACTTTTGAAAGATCATAACTAACGCCTCCACTATTTCTTCAGCTATCTCCTTTAGAACTCTAGGATGTAGCCCATCTGGGCCCGGAGATTTATCAATTTTCAGACCTTTTAGTTTCTCTAGCACTTTCTCCTTTGTGATGGCAACCATATTCAACTCTGCCCCCTGACTTTCCTCAATTGTTGGGATATTACTCATGTCTTCTACTGTGAAGACTGACGCAAAGTACTTATTACGTTCCTCAGCTATTTCCTTGTCTCCCATCACTAGATTACCAGCGTCATTTTGGAGCGGCCCAATGTCTACTTTTGCCTCCCGTTTGTTTTTAATGTATTTAAAGAAACTTTTACTATCATTCCTAATGTTACTGGCTAGCCTACCTTCATATTTTATCCTCTCCTTCCTTATTTCTCTCTTTGTTATCCTCTGTTTGTTTTTATAGCCTTCCCAATCTTCTGACTTCGCACTACTCTTTGCCACATTATAGGATCTCTCTTTTGCCTTGATGCATTCCCTGACTTCCTTTGTCAGCCATGGCTGCCTAATCCCCCCTCTGATAACCTTTCTTTTGTTTGGGATGAACCTCTGCACTGTGTCCTCAATTACTCCCAGAAACTCCTGCCATTGCTGTTCTACTGTCTTTCCCACTAGGCTCTGCTTCCAGTCGATTTTTGTCAGTTCCTCCCTCATGCGCCTGTAATTACCTTTATTTAACTGTAGAACCTTCACATCTGATTCTGCCTTCCTTCTTTCAAATTGCAGACTGAATTCTACCATATTATGATCACTGCTTCCTAAGTGTTCCCTTACTTTAAGATCTTTTATCACGTCTGGCTCATTACATAACACTAAGTCCAGAATAGCCTGTTCCCTCGTGAACAATAACAATAACAATAACAATAACGCTCTGGAATTTTGACAGAATGAATAATCGTTACAGGAATTATCACAGATTTATGGAAATAAAAACTATAAACTTTAATCCAGGTTGGTTTTTCGAGATGAAATTGTAATATGTCCAGTTATGAGGTTTCGATTGAACCATTGGAAATAATAATTATCAATGAGGCGAATCATCAGCTTTCATTGGTTCAAGGTAATTGGCGTGCATATGGGAGAAAAACATTTTATTTCATTCCAGATTGCAGGCTTTGATAACATAACATCCTAGCTGATAGGCGGCGAAAAGAAACATTGATTGATACCAGCGGGCGATTTCATTACAATTGGGTATCTGGGGCATATATACAGGGTTATGATGTCAGATATTAATTTGATTGAATAGAAATCCAGGTGTTGGAGCGAATGCGCAAGTACTGTTTCTTTTCCCTAGCAATGTACTCATTGGTGCTCAGCAAAGTCTGAGCATTGTCATTTGAAATGTTGTGTAGAATGCAAAACACCTAATAATTTATTCGAAACCTGGTCCACCATCACACAGAAATATCTCCAGGTAATTTCGACCAATTCAAAGGGCGGAGGAAATAGTTTTATTTCACCCAAGAATTGAGCAACTAATCAGAAACTAAAGGGAGTGGTGAATTAATTTAATTGCCTTTTCTCGTGATTTTCCTATGTCCTTCTTCCCTCCATATGAAGTAACACATTCAAAGTTTAATTTGGTTTCCAGAAGTGTGTCTGACCTGCCTTAAAATAATTTGAAACTTAATCCCTACTTGTTTCGATTAAATCACGAAACAAAGTAAGATTTTCCAAGTCACCTTCATTGCATTATTGATTTTCTCTCATGAATAAACTTGTGAATAGATCTTATTGCCAAATAACAAGATTTATGAAGGAAATTTGCAGTCCAGCTAACTGGATGTGAAATTTCGTGCGCAACCGAAAAACAATTCTCGATCTAATGAGAATCTGTTCGAAATCAGCATTCATCAGGAGTTACAATTCCATTTCACTGGTTTACATCTCACGGCTTCTACCATACATTCCGAATCTAACCTCAGGATATCGGTTTATATCTCAATGTTATTCTTATCCATTTCGTTCATGTGGTCACTCCTCCTGCACCTGTACTTCTTCCGTTATTGGTCCCATACTTGTCACACTGAATCATTGAATGATAGAACCCCTACAGTGCAGAAGGAGGCCATTCGGCCTATCGACCACAATCCCACCCAGACGCTGTTCCCATAACCCCACATATTTACTCTGCTACTCCCCCTGACATTAGGGTCAATTCAGCTTCCGAAACAGCCTAACCCGTACATCTTCAGGCTGTGGGAGGAAACCGGAGCACGTGGAGGGAAGCCATGCAACACGGGGAGAACGTGCAAACTCCACACAGACAGTGACGCCAGGCCGAAATTGAACCCAGGCGCTGTGAGGCAGCAGTACGTATCACTATTCCACCGTGCCGACCACACTCGGTTTATTTATTATAATATTCATTTGTCGGATGTAGTCTTCGCTGGATGAGTCAGCCGGTATTTCTCATCCCTAGATGCCCATTGGAAGGTGAGCTAATTTATTGCCCCTCTGCTATTATGGAGGTAATTTCCGGATATTGACAGTGAAGGGACGACGATACATTACTAGTTAGGATGGTCAGTGTCTTGAAGGGGAACCTCCGGACGGTGGTGGTTCCAGGTACCTGCGGCTCTTATCCTTCTGCATTGTAGCGTGCGTGGGTTGTGTTAGGTGTGGCCTTCTCTGCTGTATCACATGAAATGCATGTCCTTCTCCCCAGCTGAACACTGTCCTTAGATTTATTTTTTCTAATTCGCGTGGGCTGCTCAAAAACTCGTTGAAGATGGAAAGATTCTGAGCAGAAATTGCTTTTCTCTTTCTTATGAAAGTTCTATTTATTTGTATAGGGTCAAAAAGCTCAGTTTTAAAAACTCATTAATTATCGAACCATAGATCTGAATTCAATCCAGAAGGATCACTTTGTGGTATTCAACTGGCCCCATTTGCACCAGTGAACTTTGATTTTGTTTACTACGCTTTTGCATGAATTTCCGTGCAAGGACTAACAATGTGCTCCTCTGTATACTCTTGTTTTTCGCTGTGGCACTCTGGAATTTTAATCAGAGTGCAAACGTTCTATACTCTATTCCTTCAATTTGAGTTGAGCTCCCATAGTGAGATTGGGATTGCACGATACTGAGTTTGCGGGTTGTGTTATTTTCAAATAGAACGAGTACTCTGAAGTGATGGAATTACGTCTGATCTCAATTGATTAAATCCATGGCTCTGTTACGTGATTGCAAAGCAAACACAGAACAGAATTACACTGTAGAACATGCGGCATCTCCTTCGGGTGAGAACAGTATTCCTCTTTACTCCATTCTGCCATCCACGAGTGGCTGGTTAATTGGGTCAATGGTCTGTGTTGAACCTTGCTCATGAAGGCTGACTGTTGGTAAATTAATGCAATTTAAAAGATAATTAGATTGAATACTGGTCACAGATCGAGTCACGTCAATACAGGCTTCCAAAACCCTAATTTATTTTTACAATTAGTTTCAAGTTCAGTCGTCCAAAATGCTACAGATTTGGACTTTTCTTAGACCTTTCAATTTATTATCTGAAATCAAACCGTACCACTTATTTGCGCTCTTAATTTAATCAACGAAGTTAAATCCTTTGAACATATTGCAATTTCCACAATTTAACGTGGTTCGGTTCCCAATGATTTTGATTAGTATTTTGCATTCAAGAGTTCTGCTCAGTCTTTGTCAACTCGGTTTTGATAACGGTGTCAAATTCTAGCATTTCTAATAACAAGGATGGGATAAAGGATGAGAGGAATAGAAGGGCTTCATTGACCTCGTCCATCTGGTTTGACATTTAATTCGATCCCGAGCATATGCAAGGAACGTCGGAATGATGCTGTCGCTGCATTCTGAGACCCACAATCAGTAACATGCATCCTTGCGCCCTCTCTCTCTCCAGCTCACTGACTCACATTTTCTCAAAGCTATCCTTACCCCCTCTTAAATCTCATTCTCCATCTCATCTGATGCATTAATAAGCAACGTCTTTCTCTTGATTTCAGTTCTGATTAAATGCAATTACCAACAACTTACTGAAAGCAACAAGCATCCGGAGCTATCATACTTTCCCGCTCCTCTGAACCCATGATTATTTCTAATACCGTCCGTTGTCAAGAATTCATTCTACCCTCTCTCCTTCCCGTCACTGTGGCAGAACGTTTTGCACTTAGAACAATACTTAGTTAATCCCGTTCCCTCCTCACCTCAAAAGATTTCGAGCTCTATATTATGCTGAACTCTTCTTCCATTACCCCAATATCCGTTCTCTATTCCTTGGGCAGGAGTTTTCTTTTCCTGGTTCGACTGATACTTTCACGCGTCGTCATTCTTCTCCCATTACTTGCAACCCACCCTCTGTCCTCCTCTCTGCTCTTCATCCTTTCATTGAAAACTGCCGGAGCGGCACTGGCTGGCTCAATTTTCCCGTCCCTCACACCCACATTAAAATGTCTCCTTCTGGACTTCCTGCACTCGTTCTCTTGGATCCAAAGTTGCCCTTATGATAGCACCTGCTGAAAGGGTCGCGGCATTGTTCTCTGGTCTTCTGGCCTTTAACTGATATAGACTGAGCGCCCAGGATCCAGTGAAGCCGAGTGTAAGCTGGAGGAACAGCACCTCATCTTCCCTTTAGGCCGATCACAGATATTCCCTTGCCCCGTCTCTGCATTCCAATGGACAACGAGCTCCGTAACACCTTGGCCCAGTTCTCCATGATGCCTAACTCCTGTTAGTTTTCCCAGGCAATTTACTTTGCAAGACATTTTGTCTTTCGAGCTTGTTCTCACTCTCACATGTCCAGCCTGGGTCAGCTGCAATAATTTAGTGAATCCTTGTGCAAGCTGGAAGAACGGCACCTCATTATCCATTGACACTTATCACACGCCTTAGGACTCGACATTAACTTTAACAAAATTAAATGCATCTTAAACCACTCTTTTTGTTCAATATCCCATACTTTGCTGTCTCAGTGCAAAACCTTTAATTTCCCCATTCCTCTGTCTTTTGTTTTCAATGTTCCTAAAATGTGTTGCAATCTCTCCAAGTTGCAGTTTAGTATCTAGCTCATTCGCCCTCTCTTTTGTTCTGAGGAGGAGTCAAATGGACTGGAAATATTAAATCCTCTTTCTAATCCTTCGGATGCTATCAGACCTATTGAGTTCTTCCAGAATCCTCTGCACTGTTTCAGATTCCCGCAGCCGCATTTTATGTTTATTCAATTTTAATCGTCGTTATGCAGTAACATCTCAGAAGGTCTCTCCATAATATATGGTTACTAACTGTTTCTATTGATTACCATTTCTCTCTCTTTCTTACAGTTAATTTGGTGGCGATTGTGGTCATCTCCCGAGGAGGATGTGGTTTCGCCAGATGTATCTCACGATACCGAGTCTTCATGGCAGTGACAGATCCCCTGGCCATTATCACTGCTGTGATAATGAACCGTATTCCTGCAATTTATTTCCTCGGTAGTTTATTGTCTATTACTCCTGTCTGCAGTCTCAGCATTGCTCTAATATATTCAGCAAGGGACAGTTCTATATGGTTTACAGTCTCTTTCACTTTTGATCGATTTGTGGCAACACGTTGCCAGAAACTTAAAACAAAATATTGCACCAGCAACGGTGGTTATTGGATCAGTGTGCACGTTGGGTGTTTTACGTAACGTCCCCTGTTACTTTATGCAGATATATATAGTTGGCTATATCCCCTGGTATTGCAAACAGAAGGATGTACGTTATACTTCACAGTTATAGACAGCATTTGATTGGTTCAACCGCTTTATAACTCCCTCTCTCCCATTCTTTCTGATTCTTCTGTTCAATTTCCTCACTGTCAGATACATTCTGGCTGCATGCAGATCAAGAAAAAGACTCCGAACCCACGTCAGTGGAGAAAATAGGAATGACAAAGAGATGGAAAGCAGGAGAAAGTCCATCATTTTACTATTTGCTATCTCGGGTAGTTTCATCCTATTGTGGATGACGTATGTTGTGCAGTTATTTTGTCATCGATTTATAAAGAATTATAAAATAAATGGATTTAGCAACCATAAGTTTATTTTTAATGAAAGTGGAAACATGCTTCAGATGTGAAGCTGCTGCACGAATCCATTTATTTATGCAATAACGCAGAGCAAATTTAGAGAGCAGTTGAAACGTCTGTTGACAATTCGCTGAGTTATAATCGGTAAATTGTTTAAATAATGAAAGCAATATATACGAAATCATTTGTAGATTGCACAGGAACGCTGAGTTGCTTTATACGTGGGGAATAAAGATTGTTTGCACGATGTCTGTTTTTAACTGCTTTTTGGCAAGTTTATACCTTTTTGTACCAGACACATAAACACACATTCTAGTTCACGAAAAGAAACATTCTTAAACCAGAGTCACAAACATCCCAATTTATTGACAAATAATCCTACACTGGTAGACAGATACACATCACAATTATTTGGCAGGTAATCCTATCGTTGCCAGGGATACAAAAATCCTACCTTACTGACGGACGATATTCCTCCACTAGATTGGTTACTAGAATAATTTCATAGCGATTGGAATTCCGATGTCACTGAGAAATATATCACAACCGACTGACAGTTGTTCATTCTGTAACTGAGAGAAAAAAACATTCCAATTTATTCCAAGACATCTTGCTGGACCAGAAAAAAAAGCATTCAAATTTAATAACAGCTGAACATCCTGCCCAGGTGTACACCATTATAATGGGCAGATAGGTGATCTCCTTGTGCCAGTCACCTAAATCTTCCAAATTACGGTCAAGCAAACTTACTGTGCCAATCAGGCAAACATCTCGAACAACTGCCAGGTCCACTCGCTCTACCAGGGACGACCACAACCATATTTTGATTGGTGATCGCCTCTGCCAATCACACAAACATGCAAATTTACTTGACAGATCAACATCATAATCTCTGCAGTCATGTCCAATACAGTTATGGACATTATGGACACGGTCCTGGAAATTAAAAAAAAGACGAATCGGCAGCATAGTCTCAAAAACATTTCCCGCGTCTCAATGAAGGATGACCCCAGCACATCAGCGTAAATTTGTAGCTCTGAAGAACTTGACGCCATCTTAAGCCATTGGTGCTAAGATGATGATCCAACTCTGCATTCTTCTGATATCTTAGCTTGGTCATCGCCACTTCCAATATATGTTTCTTACACTTCGTTATTTTTATTATTTAAAAATTTTAGCCGAAATGTATTCAGATTAATTAAATTAGTCACACACAAATATATGTATAATCGCTCCATGATCTTGCTTCACAGTATAACACAGTAATACTTCCTGAAATGTGTTTTCTTCATTATCTCGCAAAGGCATAATTTAATAATTCTGTCATGGGTTTTGCTGCCAATCATTAATAGTGCCTAGCAACTCGTAGAGAGCCAACTTCTTGGAAGACTGGATTCGATATGGTTTTGGTGCACTGACGATGGTGTTTGGAAATAAGTTTCCGGATTTTGACCTTGAGTGACTGAAAAGAAAGGACATTCAAGTCAGCCATGAAGGATGAATTGCCAGCAGTTTTGTCCCCATGTGTCTGTTTACTTTGACCGTCTGCAGCTAGTGCTGTTCAGCATCAGATATCTGATACAACCATGGTTAATGTTAATGCCATTGAACATAGAATCATAGGAGATAATAATGGAATCCCTGCAGCCCAGCTGCAGGCCACTGGGCCCATCATGCCTGCACCGACAACATTCCCAACAAGGCCCTATCTCCATATCCCCAGGTATTTACACTGCCATTCCGCCTGACGTGAAGGTGCAATTCAGCATGGCAAAGCAACTCAACCTACACATCTTTGGACTGTGAGAGGAAACCAGAGGAAATCCACGCAGACACGGGGAGAATATGCAAACTTCACACAGACAGCGACCCCATGCCGTAATTGAACACGGGTCCCTGGCACTGTGAGGCGGCATAACTGACCATGGTGCCACCATGCCGCCCGAAATCATGGGGAGATTGATTTGCTCCTATTGTATTGATCATTGGCTGAAAGTTTCTTGGCGCAAATCATCAGCTCCGGGCACAATGTGGTTCAAGTCTTTTGTGAATAGACAAGCAATATTTCATTATCTGAGGATGCATTCCAACCAAACTAGCTATGTCTGTACCGTGAACATTCTAAAACCACTTTGCACCCACTTAATTCGTGTAGCAATGAAGCTTTGAAGCGACAGTTATAGGATTTCTATTGTTATGGATGCACACACAACTTCTGAAGCATTGTATGAAATCAATGTAAGGGTTTAAAATATTTGCAACATAAATCAATGAATAGTTGACAATGTCCAGTTAATTATGCAGTTGTCACTCATGATCGATTAACTTTTTTTTTTCTTAAAAGGCACCTGCACTCCATACGGCCTTTATTTTTATATATTGACGTGTGTATTCTGCATTGATGGAAAAAAAATGAACTTGAAGGATTCGCCCCACGTTTTCTGACGGCAATAATAGGAGATGCAGTCAGTAAAGGACGTGAAACGTGTATTGAAATATATACCAAGATAACCAACGATGCTTTTTGATAATAATGAACATAATCCAGTAAATTAAGACAAGAGAAGAGAATGCCACGATACATATATGGTAGTTTCAACTAATAAATGAATTATTTTATTTAAAAACCCAGTCTGCAGGTGCAACAGGTGATCAAGAAGGTAAATGGGATGTTGGCGTATATCGCAAGGGGGATAGAATATAAAAGCAGAGATGTCTTGCTGCATCTGTACAGGTCATTGGTGAGGCCGCAGCTGGAATACTGTGTGCAGTATTGGTCCCCTTATTTGCAGAAGGATATATTGGCCTTGGAGGGAGTGCAGCGACGGTTCACCAGGTTGATACCAGAGATGAGGGGTGTTGATTATGAGGAGAGACTGAGCAGATTGGATGTGTACTCGTTGGAATTTAGAAGGCTGAGGGGGGATCTTATGGAGACCTATAAGGTAATGAAAGGACTGGATAGGGTGGAGATCGAGAGACTCTTTCCACTGAGAAAGGAAGCTAGAACTAGAGGGCACAGCCTCAAAATAAAGGGGGCTCAGTTTAGGACAGAGTTGAGGAGGAACCTCTTCTCTCAGAGGGTGGTGACTCTCTGGAATTCTCTGCCCACTGAAGTGGTGAACGCTACCTCGTTGAATATGTTTAAATCACGGATAGATGGATTCCTGACCGGTAACGGAATTAGGGGTTATGGGGATCAGGCGGGCAAGTGGAACTGATCCACTTCAGATCAGCCATGATCTTATTGAATGGCGGGGCAGGCTCGAGGGGCTAGATGGACTACTCCTGCTCCTATTTCTTATGTTCTTATGTTCTATTCATCCAAGTATGAAAACCGGATCCAGTGAAGCAATAAGAATTGTTGTGAGACAAGATGCAATTGCGCATCTTTTTGTTTCCTATTCTAACAAAGTGGGAACAGTTAGAATAAACCTATGATCTGGAATTTAGATTCCAGCGATTTTCAGCCGACAATTGTTATTGCGTTACCAGCATCACATTTGCGAAATGGTTGTACAAATTCAATTGAATCAATCCTGGGCCCAGATATAATTCAAGGATCTTGGAAACAAGCTGGGTCTCTTTCAGCAATCTATGAGAAATAATTTATTCTGCAGAGGTTCCAATCAAGTAGGAAAATTAAAATGTGTTTATTATTCCTTTTTCGTGAAGCATCTTGCCAAAGTATGTCAGGGAACCACAGTCTGTACAGTTACTGTATAGTTCAGGGTGTTGTAGGGAAAGGCATAGCGGTGGAAAAATTATGAAGCATCTGGACAGGAGATCCAGAGATTTTAACCAAAATATGCCGGTAAAGGCAAGGTCTTGCTTGTCTCATTCACGGGTCACTTTTGAGCATGAGACAAACGAAATCCATGGAGCAAGACGTGATGGATTTAGATTCAGAAAGGATGATATCCTTGGTAGGAGAATTAAGAACCAGGGGACAGTCTCAGAAAATGGTCCACATTATTTAGGATTGAAATGAGGAAACATTTCTTCAAACAAAAAGTAGTTAAAGTGGCTGAGTTAAATCAAGAAAGAAATAAACAATGCCTTAGATTTTAATTACATCAATGGAGACCAAAACTGTACACAATACTCCATTTGTGGCCTTACCAGCACCTGAAACAGGTGAAACATAACCTCCTTTTTTTAGCAATGAAAGACAACATTCAATTTGCCTGCCAACCATGTTCTGCGATCCATGCGCAAGGATGCCCAGGTCCCGATGCACAGCAGCATGCTGCAATTTTTACAATTTAAGTAATAGCCCATTTTGCTGTTATTCCTACCATGGAATCATAGAAACCCTACAGTGCAGAAAGAGGCCATTTGGCCCATCGAGTCTGCACCGACCGCATCCCACCCAGGCCCTACTCCCTTATCCCTACACATTTACCCGCTTATACCTCTAAACTACCCATCTCAGGACACCAAGGGGCAATTTTGGCATGGTCAATCAACCTAACCCGCACATCTTTGGACTGTGGGGGGAAACTGGATCACCCGGAGGGAAGCCACGCAGACACGAGGAGAATGTGCAAACTCCACACAGACTGTGACCCAAGCCGGGAATTGAACCCAGCACCCTGGAGCTATGAAGCAGCAGTGCTAACCACTGTGCTACCGTGCCACCCCTTAATACCGTAATGGATGACCTCGAAGTTACTGCTAGACACTTACCCACTCCGTTAAACTACCTACAATCCCTTTGCACACTTTCAGTGTCCTCTGCACAAATTGCTCTGCCACTCATCTTAGTATCATCTGCGAACTTTGACACACTACATTTGATCCACAACTCCAAATCATTCTATGTACATTGTAAACAATTGTCGTCCCAGAACTGATCCGTTCAGTACAGCACGATTCACTGATCGTCAACCAGAAGAACAACAATTTACCCCCACTATTTGTTTCTTCTTAATTAACCAATCTCCATCCATGCTAATACATTCTCCATGGCGCCGTGCACCTTTATCTCAAGCATCAAACTTTTGTGCGCCTCTTTGTCTAATGCCTTCTGGAAATCCAAACACACCACATCCACCGGTTCCCCATTGTAACCCGCGCTCGCAATGTCCTCAGAAAATTCCAGTAACTCTGTTAAACATGACCTGCCTTGCATGAACCCATGCTGTGTCTTCCCAATGGGGCAATTCATATTCAGATGTCTCGTTATTTCTTCCTTGATGATTGATTCAAACATTTTCCCCAGAAATTAAGTTAAGCTAACCGGCCTATTGTCACCCACCATTTGTCTACCTCATTTTCGAAACCGCGGTGTCACATTTGCTGTTTTCCAATCTACACGAACCGCCCCAGTTTCCAGCGAATTTGTTAAATTACCATCAGTGCATTTGCTCGTTGCCCCGCCATTTCTTTTAATACCCTGTGATGCATTTAATCAGCGTCTGGAGACTTTTGTGCCTGTATTTAACTTGCCCAACACTACTTCTTCAGCGATGATGATCCTTCCGAGGTCCTCACCTCACATTGCCTCCATCAATTTTTGGCATGTTTTTTGTGTCTTCCACTGTGACGACCGACACAAAATGCCTGATCAATGCCGCGGTCATTTCATAGAATCAGAGAATCATAGAAACCCTACAGTACAGAAAGAGGCCATTCGGCCCATCGAGTCTGCACCGACCACAATCCCACCCAGGCCCTACCCACTAATCCACGCATCTCAGGACACTAAGGGGCAATTTTAGCATAGCCAGTCAACCTAACCCACACATCTTTGGACATTATTTGGGCATTATTAAATCCCCTTTCTCATCCTCTAAAAGACCAATGTTTACCCTCGCCAATCTTTTCAGTTTTGTATACTTGGAAAACATTTGCTATCCGTTGTTTTTTTTATTTTCACTCTCACTCTCATGATGTATCTTAATTTTATTTATAGCTTTTTTTCGTGGCATTCTGTTGACCTTTAAAGATTTCCCAATCCTCTAGTTTTCCACAAAGATTTGCCACTTTGTGTGCATTTCCTTTCAATTTGTTCCCCTCTTTAATTCCTGAGACGTCCATGGCTGATTATATTTTTTTCTGCGGTACTTCCTTATCGCTGCTAGAAACTTTTGCTGAGCACTGTAAAAACAAATCACTTTGAAAGTCCTCCACTGTTCTTCAATTGTACCTCCACAAAGTTTTTGCTTCCAGTCTACCATAGACAACTCGTCCCTCATCCCATTGTAGTATCCTTTGTTTAAGCACGAGATACGGGTATTGGATTTGAGACTCTCATGCACCATCTATAATTTAAATTGAATCATACTGTGACCTCTCCTACCGCGACGATCCATCACCGTAAGATCATTTATTATGGGATAAAAACAATTTACTATGGATGCTGGAATCTGAAACCAAATTCGAAAATGCTGGAAAATCTCAGCAGGTCTGGCTCGCGTCTGTAAGGAGAGAAAAGATCTGACATATCTTGTTAAAAAATGTGGGAAGTAGGAGATATTTATACTGTAGGGTGAAAGGATGTAAGATGAGCCATAGCCACAAAAACAAGGGGGAAGGCTCTGAATGGCAGTCCATAGAGAGAATAGAATTTGTGAGTGGCCAAACAACAGGGAAGCTGAAATCAGAGGGTAATCTGTGACAGATGGAGATTTGGAGGGGGGGGGGGGGGTGGGAGCTGGCTGGGAGAGAGGTAAAATTGAGAAAAAGGGATTAAGGGGAACCAAAGGGGAAGAAAGGATAATGAAAGGAATGATCGTTAACTATTCCTCCCTCATTACATAGGACAAGATCGAGGATAGCTTAGTCCCACGTAGGTTTCAGTAAAAATGCCGTGCCATTATTACACGGGTTATGTAGATATAACTGAATTGACAGCCTGTTTATGGATCTCAAAGAGAGTGTATATGCTTCTGTGAGGGGAAGTTTTGCATGACATAATCAATCAGAGCAAATGGTCGATTCTAATGTACAATATGCAGCAGATCGTACCGTTGTTAACGGCTAAATAACATTAATATTATACTCACTGGATATTTTGCTGCATTAACTAACTCCTCTCTGAATTTATTCTGAGTTCCAGCATAAATAAAGGGATTGATGCAGGAGCTCAGTAACTGAAGCATGAATCCGCTTTCGTCAAGAACAGAATTTGATTCACTGAAGGTTGTACCTGCGCAGTAACTAACGTTTGCAATCCGCACATAGAGGAATGTTACAAAAACTAATAAATACAGCAGGATGAAACTACCAGATATGGCAAAGAGTAAAACAATGGATTTTCTCCGCTTCTCCATCTCTGGGTCACTCTGATTCTCTCCATTGTTCTTGGTCCGGAGTCTCCTGCGCGCTCTGTTGGCCGCTACTATGTACCTGACAGTCAGAGCATTGAGCAGTAAAATCAGAATGAATGGAAGACAAGGCGTTAAAATGTGGTGAATCCAGTCATATGCGGCCCATGCACGTGACGTATAAAATATTAATTTAATGCTACAGAACCAGGGTGTGTTGTTAATTGTGTACAATGGTTCATAAATAAAATATAGGAAGGTATTTTTCAAACAGCTCAGGGTACAAACAATGCCTATCACACGCCCTGCCGTCTTCACGTTACAATAATTTGTTTTCAGCTTCTGGCAACAAATTGCCACAAATCGATCGAAGGTGAATGCGACTGTTAACCAAACCGAACTGTCTATGACTGCATAGTTTATGACAGACCTGAAACTGCACACTGGCGTGATGATCAAGAAACTAACTGGGAAATACATTCCAGCAATCCGGTTTAATATCACAGCGGTAACCATGATGAGCAAATCCATCACCGCCATGGATAGCAGGTAGTAAGTGATACATCTGGAAAGTCCGCATCTCTCTCGGGACAGGATCACAATCACTGACAAGTTCGCTGCAACAAGGACACAGATATAGAAGCAATGAGAGAAAGTGGGAGGTGTGCTAACCTTTGACGTCTAGAACGAGAAATGCTCAAATAATTGTCTATATCTGCAAACCTCCTGTGAATTTTATACATTTGGCGCACGATAGCAAGAAAGCAAGTGTTGCTGGCACTTGTTTCTGTTTTTAATGAAATCATTCACATTAAAAATATGGTAAATAAAATCGGCCAGTACAATGTTGCAATATAACGTAAACCAGACGAGGAAAGCAAAATAAAACGATTAAACCAAATGTGGGAGAACTGGAAAAGAGAAAACAAATAACTTCACCAATCGTATAAGATATTCAAGGCATTAAAAATAAAGTTCAAAAAAAGTAAAGTATATTTACTCGTCACAAGCAGACTTATATTCACACTTCGATGAAGGTGCTGTGAAAATCCCCTCGTCGTCACACTCCAGCTGAGGGAGAATTTAACATGGCCAATTCACAAAACCTGCACACCTTGGACTGTGGGAGGAAACCAGAGCACGCAAAGGAAATCCACATTGAAAAGGGAGAACGTGCAAACTCACACGAACAGTGACCCAAGCCAGGAATCGAACCCGGGTGACTGACGCAGCAGTACTAACCACTGTGCCACCGAGCCAACAGTAAGAAATACAACATTCAACAATAAAAGTGTAAGCTAATAAGAATGCAGGAAAAAAAATCAGTTGAGAACTAAATTTATAATTCTGAAGATCTAAAGCTCTTTTATCAAATCATTTACTTCAAAAAAAGGACTTTTACTGTTGGACAATCTGGCAACGAAAATGGTTGAAAAGCGAAGAAACGAATGCAGGGAATGATTTCTGCCTTTGCAGAGGGTGCTCGAGGAGGACATGGAGATAATTTCTTGCTTTTCTTCAGAAGTCACAGAGGATTCCAGTTGTGGACGTGAACCAAAACACTCAAAGCAACTGATGTCTCATTTTTGGAAAGAAGTACCTCCGTCAACGCAACCCTCCTCAGTATTGTGCTCTGTCACAGGATAAATGATCAATTAGTTTAATATTGAAAATTGAATTCATATAAAATGAATGGGTACGGGAGATACCACCGAGAAAGCAACACATCACAAAAGGTTTTTACTTCGAATGTAAATTTGATTGCAATACCATTATTTATTAAAGATCATTAATTTACCTTGAACCACTGGCATTGTGCCACCATCTTGTTCAATTAATTGGCCTTTTAAGTGATTTCAAAGGTCAATGTTCAGGACGTGATGGTCACCCCTTCATTATTTAATTCCCTGTTGCTGGAGATTATAGTAATGCACAAGTGATACTTCTCGAGGGAAATTGGTGGCGGAGTGGTATTTCAACGGGACGAATAATCCACATGTGTCAAGTAATGCACGTTTTAATCCCAACAAGACAAATGCATCAAACTCCGAATTCGTATTAAACAGAGTGTCCACCCAGCATCAGTAAGCACCAGAAACGACAAACCCAGCTTTGCAAAATCCCCCTATGTAACTCAGGACTTCTGACAAAATTGTTACAAGTACATTAGCCTGGCATGGTGATACTCGCGGAATAATGTGTTACAGATCTGGTCTCAGCGACCACCATTAGCCTTCCTGGGTATATCCTCTTCCACCATCAGGATATAGCCAAAAGCACACCTCCAGCATCAACATGGCATCAAGTCATGACCAGAAGATTAGATAGTTTGGACAGTAGGAGCCTTTTTCCTCGAATGCTGATGGCTAGCACGAGGGGACATAGCTTTAAATTGAGGGGTGATGAATATAGGACAGATGTCAGAGGTAGGTTCTTTACTCAGAGAGTAGTAAGGGCGTGGAATGCCCTGCCTGCAACAGTAGTGGACTCGCCATCATTAGGGGCATTTAAATGGTCATTGGATAAACGTATGGATGATATTGGAATAGTGTAGGTTAATTGGGCTTTACATTGGTTTCTCAGGTCGGCGCAACATTGAGTTCCGAAGGGCCTGTACTGCACCGTAATGCTCTTTGTTCTATATTCTATAAGTAAAACATGAGGACGTAAACATCATACCAATTACGACGTACCGCCGCCACGCTCCCATCAGCTGATCAGGACTGCTTCATGGCGAACCCTCTTGGAGGAAGCATTGAGGGTGCAAAAGGTGTAGAATGCACGCCGGAATAGGGACTTCAATATCCGTCAGTAAGAATGGCTTGGTAGTACAATCACAGACCGAGCTGGCCGGGTCCAAAAGGACATAGCTTTGACCGTGACTGTGTCATGTGGTGAGGGAACCAAACAGAAGGAAAAGCATACCCGACCTCATCATCACCAACCATCCTGGAACCTAAGTATCTTGCAGCGAGTTGTCATCTTCTGACTCCTGCAGCATGCTCATGGATGCAAAGCAGATGGGTACGTCAGGCGTATGATGGAACGCTGTGCACTTGCCAGGAGAACTGCAGCTCCAGCAACGCTTAAGGCACTTGAGACAATCGAGAAGACAGCAGTCTGCTTGATTGTCACCCCATTCATAAATTCACACCTTTCATTACCGTTGAACTGTGGCAGTCTTATGTTTCATCTAAAAGATGCACTGAAGGAATTCACCACAGCGCTGTTCAAAGGCAAGTGCAATACCACCTAGAAGGACAAGGCCAGCAGATACATGAACACCCGTCCGTGCCACTCACTATCCTGACTTTGAATTATATCGCCGTTCATTCACTGTCCTTGGGTCAATTTTCTGGACTTCCCGCCCTAACAGTACTGAAAGTCTATGTTATTTAAATTGGGATGTGAAATATTCAGACTTTAACTATTTAATCTTTGAGTCATTTGTGAAAAACAGATAGCCAGTGCCAATAGCACAATTATTTTATATTCAAAGAGTCCTGACAAATCACCACATTCAGTCTAAAAAATGCAGTATATCTCTAATTGCTCCAAATGTTAGTAAAGTAATTATGTTAGTGTTTATGCTCCAATAATTATATTATGAAGAATATGTCATCGTAGTGTCACGACGTAATTGATCTTAATTTACACAATGCAAGAGTAGACACAAATTGGGGACACCATGTACAGAGATGCAAGTAATTATAATTGAAAAGAACACAAATTATACCATTCAAGCTGAGAGTTGCAACGGAAGGTGAGTAGCAGTGTCATTTGTGAGGTGATGGCATTGCTAAAGGGGAAAACCTATACTCATGAATGGGGAAAAGAGTTAGTTAACATGCAAAATTAATGTCGTTAAAGAGGAGAAGCTGATTCAGTGAAATGGAAGAAGCTATATTGGTTAGAATGAAAAATAAATCCTATTAAAGTTGTTAAACTTTCTTCTGGACCGGTGCACAAAGTAACATTACAAAGGAAAAGGTTGAAAAATGAATGAGAACACTAGACCTTTTAAGGATCTTTCCTGTAACTCGTAACGATTTTCATCACTTTACCTGGAACTCCGATAGCTGCAAGAACAGGATAGTAAATGGCATACACCAGACCCTTTGCAGACTCATGCATTTTCTTCAGAATTCTTATCGTACTCTCGACTCCCCTCAAAAATCCTTATATTTCAACATGATGTCAGGCTCCAGGGAAATAATTAGTTTGTTTTAATTTAATTGGTGCTAATTGGTGGAGGCACATGAGCGCAGCTGCTACCACAGAGTTGAAATGAAATGTTTTAAAAGTCATTGACAATGTTCTAATGTCAAATTAGAAGAGGCTTCAGTATCAATTCAAACCATTTATCCCTAAATAACTGTGGCTATGAACGCTCAATGGACATTTTCAGAGGTGAAAGTGAACATTGAGAAAAAGGAAACACTGGTGCTACACTCTCTTCATTAGCAATGCCATCACCTCACAAATGACACTGCTACTCACCTTCCATTGCAACTCTCAGCTTGAATGGTATAATTTCCTTCACAATGAGGGAAACGTTCTCGCTTCTGATTACTGTTCATCTTCAGTTTGCATCGTGACCATGCACACCCTTTATTCCTAATTGCTATGAGAGTGTAAACATACATTATTGAAGTCGATTGACTGGTCTGATCACAATGTGAGGAATGGCATTATTCTATGCTGTAAATTTGTTTAATTCTCTGCCTGTGCATTCAATGTTGTCACAGCTCAGGAAGGTTATTTTCAATGAGCATTTCATTAGTTGTGCCAGTTACTATTTTGTGTAGGAAACGTCAGGTTAGGACGGTTGCTTTCAGCACAAAATGCAGACAGGTAACTCCCATAATCTAGTATAACCACCAGTCCATAGAACCATAGAAACATAGAAAATTACAGCTCAGAAACAGGCCTTTTGGCCCTTCTTGTCTGTGCCGAACCATTTTTTGCCTCGTCCCACTGACCTGCACTTGGACCATATCCCTCCACACCCCTCTCATCCATGAACCCGTCCAAGTTTTTCTTAAATGTTAAAAGTGACCCCCGCATTGACCACTTTATCCGGCGTGAAGAAGCCCCCCCCCCCTAATATTCGCTTTAAACTTTTCTCCTTTCACCCTTAACCCATGCCCTCTGGTTTCCCCTCCCCCCCGCCCCCCCCCCCTAGCCTCAGCGGAAAAAGCCTGCTTGCATTCACTCTATGTATCCCCATCAAAATCTTATACACCTCTATCAAATCTCCCCTCAATCTTCTACGCTCCAGGGAATAAAGTCCCAACCTATTCAATCTCTCTCTGGAACTCAGCTTCTCAAGTCCCAGCAACATCCTTGTGAACCTTCTCTGCACTCTTTCAACCTTATTTACATCCTTCCTGTAACTAGGTGACCAAAACTGTACACAATACTCCAAATTCGGCCTCACCAATGCCTTATATAACCTTACCATAACACTCCAACTTTTATACTCGATACTCCGATTTATAAAGGCACCGAGTACCAAAGGCACTCTTTACGACTCTATCCACCTGTGACGTCACTTTTAGGGAATTCTGTACCTGGATTCCCAGATCCCTCTGTTCAACTGCACTCTTCAGAGTCCTACCATTTATCCTGTACGTTCTACTTTGGTTTGTCCTTCCAAAGTGCAATATCTCACACTTGTCTGCGTTAAATTCCATTTGCCATTTTTCAGCTCATTTTTCGAGTTGGTCCAAATCCCTCTGCAAACTTTGAAAACCTTCCTCACTGTCCACTACACCTCCAATCTTTGTATCATCAGCAAACCTATCCAATTTACCACATTATTGTCCAGTTCATTGATATAGATGACAAACAACAATGGACCCAACACCGATCGCTGCGGCACACCACTAGTCACAGACCTCCACTCGGAGAAGCAATCCTCCACAACCACTCTCTGGCTTCTTCCATTGACAGTAAGAAGTCTCACAACACCAGGTTGAAGTCCAACAGGTTTATTTGGTAGCAAATACCATAAGCTTTCGGAGCAATGCTCCTTCATCAGATTTTATCTGACGAAGGAGCATTGCTCCGAAAGCTTATGGTATTTGCTACCAAATAAACCTGTTGGACTTTAACCTGGTGTTGTGAGACTTCTTACTGTGCTTACCCCAGTCCAAAGCCGGCATCTCCACATCATTCTTCCATTGAGCCAGTGTCTAATCCAATTTACTACCTCCCCATGTATACCCAGCGACTGAACCTTCCTAACTAACATCCCATGAGGGACCTTGTCAAAGGCCTTGCTGAAATCCAGGTCGACAACATCCACCGCCTTCCCTTCATCCACTTTCCTGGTAACCTCCTCGGAAAACTCTAATAGATTGGTCAAGCATGACCTACCACACACAAAGCCATGTTGACTCTCCCTAATAAGTCCCTGTCTATCCAAATATTTGTAGAGCCTATCCCTTATCACACCTTCCAATAACTTGCCCACCACCGACGTCAAACATACTGGCTTATAATTTCCCGGATTTCTTTTGGAAACTTTTTTAAACAACGGAACAACATGAGCCACCCTCCAATCATCCGGCACCTCCCCAGTGAATACTGACATTTTAAATATGTCTGCCAGGGCCCCTGCAAGTTCAACACTAGCTTCCCTCAAGGTCCGTGGGAATACCCTGTCTTTTCCTGGGGATTTATCCACTCTGTTTTGCCTCAAGACAGCGAGCACCTCCTCCCCTTTAAACTGTACAGGTTCCATGACCTCCCTACCTGTTTGCCCTATTTCCATGGACTCCATGCCCGTTTCCTCAGTAAATACGGATGCAAAAAAACCATTTAGTATCTCCCCCATCTCTTTTGGTTCCATACACAGTCTACCACTCTGGTCGTCAAGAGGACCAATTTCATCCCTCACTATCCTTTTGCTCCTAACATACCTATAGAAGCTCTTTGGATTTTCCTTCACTCTGTCTGCCAAAGCAACCTCATGTCTTCTTTTAGCCCTCCTGATTTCCCTCTAAAGTAGCATCTTGCACTTTTTATACTCCTCGAGCATCTGATCTGTTCCTTGCTGACTGTAAATTTCATACAACTCTCTCTTCCTCTTAATCAGTGTTACAATCTCCCTCGAGAACCAAGGTTCCTTATTCCGATTTACTTTGCCTTTAATCCTGACAGGAACATACAAACTCTGCACTCTCAAAATTTCTCCTTTGAAGGCCTCCCACTTTCCATTTACATCCTTACCAGAGAACAGCCTGTGCCAATCCACACTGTAAGTTTTTCGGGCAACTCAGGCCTTTTTTATGAGCTTGGAAAAGGACTTGAACCCTAAAGAACTGTGAAAGTAGCTACACTTGACTGCAGGACTTGACCTGGTCAGTGAGCCCAGCCAGCCTGTGTGTGTGTGTGTGAAGGGGCCCAGTCCAAAAATTGCAAGCAGCCAGAAACCAGACAGACTGCTGATTCGGTTATCAGCAGCACAAAAAGAACCTCACGACATCACCAGACTAGGCCGGCAGCAAGACAATGCATCTGGTCTGGACTCAATACAGGTGATAATGGCCTTGTCCCAGAGCGAGGAGAAGCCCATTTCCCTAATGGGAAAACAATTAAACGATCTCCGATGGAACAATACAGGACAGCAAGGGACCTATCACCTGGGATGGGACCATCTGGTCTCTATGGACTGTAAGATCACAGCTGCAAATAGCGAGCAAGCCTTTGTCTGTGGAAACTGCCGGTTGGAAGGGGGGCGGAGTTGGCTGGAAAAAGAATTCAAGTTTACAATATAAAAGGATGGTCACGTCGGCCATCTCTCTCTCTTTTCTCTTCGGACCAGCATGACAGCACTCTCCACTCGGTCGCCTCCAGTACGCAGGCTGAAGCCACTGAGCAATTTAAACTAGGATTGTGAGTATCCCCTGGTAATTCGCGAAGTTCCCGAGATCATCATAGTGGATGAGGCTTTGGGGAAAGTGGGGGGGCTTTTGCATGCACCTTTCATAGTTTAAGACACTGGTAAACTTGTATAAAGTAAGAATTTCGAGGTGTCCGTCTTAGTATTCCTTCCATAGCTTATAGTCTTATAGAGCATAAGGCATGGTGTGTTGTTTTCCTGGTGTTTGGCGACCTTTGACCTTGATGTTTTAATATATATATATATATATATATATATATATATCTTTGACTTCCGTTGGAGTCCGTTTTGATCTTTTCAATTTCTCACCAATGATCTCTGACTAAGTCACAATATAAATATTCCTTACCATAATTCCGGAGTCTAGAACTGAGGGTACCCTGGGCGCTTCGAAACCGCCCACTCAGGAAAGGCTGCCAGGTAGTGGATAGGCAGCAGTTTCCTTTTCTCTCTCTTGGGAGCGCTACTCTAGTGAAGTAGACGCAAGGTGGCCATTGTTTCATCGGCAAGAGAGAGAATCACTCGGGCATTGGTGGGGTTTGGGTGACGGAGAACCCAACCTAAAATAAGCCCAGTGGAGTTAAAAAGAGGGATCCCGCTACAGTGTCAAATTGAAAGAAAATACATATAAAGTGGCAAAGATTAGTGCGAATTGGGAAATCTTTAAAGGTCAGCAGAAAGCCACGAAAAAAGCTATAAAGAAAGGTAAGATGGATTATGAGAGTAAGCTCGCTCAGGATATAAAAACAGATCGCAAAAGTTTCCACAAATATATGAAACGAAAAACAGTTGCTAAAGTAAAAGTTTGTCCTTTAGAGGACGAGAAGGGGGATGTAATAACTGGAAATGAGAAAACGGCTGAGGTACTTTGTGTCGGTCTTCATAGTGGAAGACACAAATAACATGCCAAAAATTGATGACAGGAAGGCTATGGCAGGTGAGAAACTAGAAGCTATCATTCTCGCGAAAGAGGTTGTGTTGGGCAAGTTAATGGGGCTCAAGGTAGACAAGTCTCCTGGTCCTGATGAAATGCATCCTAGGGGACTAAAAGAGATGACGGAAGAAATAGCAAATGCCCTCGTGGTAATTTACCAAAATTCGCTGGACTCTGTGGTGCTTCCCGCAGATTGGAAAACAAACAACAAATGTGACGCTGCTGTTTAAAAAAGGAGGTATACAAACCGCAGGCAACTATAGGCCAGTTAGCTTAACGTCTGTAGTCGGGGAAATGCTTGAATCTATCATGAAGGAAGAAATAGCGAGACATCTGGATATAAATTGTCCCATTGGTAAGACGCAGCATGGGTTCATAAAGGGCAGGCCATGTTTGACTAATTTGGTGGAATTCTTTGCGAATATTACATGTGCAGTGACAATGGGGAACCTGTGGATGTGGTGTATCTGGATTTCCAGAAGGCATTTGACAAGGTGCTGCATCAAAGACTGCTACAGAAGATAAAGGTGCACAGTGTTACGGGTAATGTATTAGCATGGACAGAGGATTGGTTAACTAACAGAAAGCAAAGAATGGAGGTAAGGGGATGTCTTGTCCTTCGAAAATACAGAAGGCACAAAATTGAATGGTGCTGTCCATGGGGACATTTTAGATGGCTGCAATGGAAATTGCAGATGCTGCACACTGCTGCCACTGTGAGTAAAATGTGGAGGCACTGAATGCTGATGTATATGGATGAATTACTTTTCCTGTTGATATCAAACTTGTGTGTTGTTGGAAATACAGTCGTCATCGGATCGTGCTTGTTCAGTAAACAGAGGAGAGCTACCAATCCTTCAATACCATTGTGCCATGATCGATCCGCTGTACAAACCCAGCTTTCTGCCGTCCTTTCAAACACAAGGTGCCCCTTGCTAATTGAGCGGTTTCAAAAGTGATAGTTTATCTATCACTGTCTTTTCATGCTTATTCAACCCCCTCATTTTTTTTGTCTGCACAGTGTATTACGTTATTGGCTGTGTAGAGAGCAATCTCAGCTGTTGTGCATTTACTTCAAGTTGATACAAACCACACTCATCACCTATCGTCGCAGGAGAGTGGTCAGCACACTATCCCTGACTGGTTTTCCACAGCACAAAGTATGCTTTACATCCTCTTATTGACCTCTAATTCCTGAAGCGGATGATGATTTGCACTCTGCCGAATTCTCCCTCTCCCTACTGCGGTCTGACAAAAG
>NW_027591815.1:0-73134 GCF_964213995.1 Mustelus asterias | reverse complement strand
GATGTGCAGGTTAGGTGGATTGGCCATGCTAAATTGCCCCTTGGTGTCCAAAGATGTGCAGGTTAGGTGGATTGGCCATGCTAAATTGTCCTTTAGTGTCCAAAGATGTGCGGGTTAGGTGGATTGGCCATGCTAAATTGCCCCTTAGTGTCCAAAGATTTGCAGGTTAGGTGGATTGGCCATGCTAAATTGCCCCTTAGTGTCCAAGGATGTGCAGGTTAGGTGGATTGGCCATGCTAAATTGCCCTTTGTGTCCAAAGATTTGCAGGTTAGGGGGATTGGCCATGCTAAATTGCATCTTTGTGTCCAAAGATGTGCAGGTTAGGTGGAGTGGCCATGCTAAATTGTCCCTTGGTGTCCAAAGATTTGCAGGTTAGGGGGATTGGCCATGTTAAGTTTCCCCTTAGTGTCAGGGGGATTAGCAGGGCAATAGTTGTCCGTCCAGGCTCCATGGGCCAATTGGCCTCATCCTGCACTGTCGGGAGACTCTGATGGGTCAAATGACCATTTCCTGTGCCGACAGGTGCTAAGTAACACTCGCATTGCATTCTGGTTAATGATGCTACTTCTTCCCTTAGATTCAAAGATGTGAAATCCCAGCGACATCACCATGCCCAGGTGGCCTTCCAGGTGTGCGTGCGGCCGGGCTCCTACAAGATGGGGCCCCAGTCGGTGGGGGCCAGCGAGTCGATCGACCCCAGGTTCAGCAACAACGAGATCGAGTGGATCACCAAGGAGAGGGCCTCGACCGTCCTGTACGGCCTGTTAATTCGCGTGGAGTGAAGGATTTCCCCCTCCGACCCACCACCCACCCGCCAAACCCCCCAGCAAAAACCTGTGGGGGAGCATGAAGGAAACTGGGGGAGTGGTGGGTAGAGAGACATGATCCCCCTTTGGTGCCACGATCCAAGTGCAACAGTAGGGGTAATGGGAGGGGGTGTGGAGGACACATTGAGAGAGCACAGTGTTGGGACAATTTTTGCACAACCCCCGCTCTCTCACCAACACTGGAACACTGCACTTTGACTCTTGTGTTGTCCAGAAGAGAAACACAAAAGAAAATCCTCAAACTAAAGAAGTTCACTTGAGTTTAATCTCATGTTTTGGGGAAGGATTCTTGTTGGGGGAGGGGGGAGGGAAGTTTGGGGGGGGTGCGGCGGCGGGGGGGGGCACAGTTTCCAACGTGACAAACTATTTCCTAGATTTTTGTTTTAAAAAAATTTAAATTTGAAAAAAAAAAACCTCCTTGGGCATTTGAACTTCTGCGGGCTGGACAGCAGAAGCTTGGGGGAACAGGCTGGGCGTCAGAAGCCTGAGGAGCAGGCCAGACAGCAGACGCCTGAGGAGCAAGTCACACAGTGGAAGCTTGAGGAACGGGCCTGGGCGCCAGAAGCCTGAGGAACGGGCCTGGGTGCCAGAAGCCTGAGGAACGGGCCTAGAAGCCTGAGGAACGGGCCTGGGCGCCAGAAGCCTGAGGAACGGGCCTGGGCGCCAGAAGCCTGAGGAACAGGCCGAGCACCAGAAGCCTGAGGAACAGGCCGAGCACCAGAAGCCTGGCATGGGCCGGAACAACAGAACACTTCACGCTGGATGTTTCCTCTTTTACCGGGGGCGAGGAAAGGGGGCACACGACAATGAAATATCGTACCCATGTAGCCAGCAGAAGCGCACCCATCCACGGGGCACGCACACAAGCACCACAGCAAGATTTAAAACGACTTGAGTTCCTCGGAAACCCTGTGCTCGGGAATGCATGCCAACTGCAGGGAAACTTAAAACTTGTACAGTGTGTGAATTGCTTGGCGCGAGGGGGGATTGTACATGAATGGGGTGGGCAGGGGAAGAAGAGACTGGGATCACTTGAATCTTTTAACATCTGTCTGATCTGGGGCAGAAAAAATAAGTACTGCTGACGTAGGGGAGAGCCTGTATGGGGGGGGGGGGGAACGGCAGGTCCAACACGAAGATCGGGGCACCCACGGGATTACCCAGTTACGCCCCTCCGGACTTTGTGGTGGTTGGGTCAACCCTTGCGGATCTGTCATCTGGGGCCAGAGCTTGGCACGCTTTGGTTAAATGATCTGTGTGTATCCCCCCCCCTCCAACGTGTACGGCCGGCAACCCACTGCACACCGGCTCGCATCTTTTCTCTGACCACTTGTTTTTGTTTTCACACTGCTGCTTGTCGCCTGTGTAAAAAAAAAAACTTTTGTTGCTACTTGTCACCTCTTATTAAATCTGTATTTTAAAAGACAGGGAATTTTGAGCTTCCAGTGTGAGTGGAGAAAATGTCAAACTATCAAAGCATCGACCCAACAAGAGCGACTGAGCTTGGAACGCGGTTAGATTTGGCCTGTCACATGCAGGAGGCTGAGCGTTGCGTGTGGGGGGGCGTTGCAGGGGGGGGGTGGGGATATTGGTTGGGGTCGTTCTGGTTGACGAGGCATTTTCCAGATGACATATTTCATAGAGCATCCCCACAGTGCGGAAGGAGGCCATTTGGCTCATCAGGTCTGCACCGACCGCAGTCCCACCCAAGCCCCATTCCAGTAGCCGCTCATATTTGGAATCATAGAATCCCTGTCGTGCAGAAGGAAGCCATTCGGCCCATCGCGTCTGCCCCGACCACAATCCCACCCAGGCCCTATCCCCACAACTCCATGTATTTACCCTTTACATCTTTGGACACTAAGGGGCAATTTAGCATGGCCAATCCACCTAACCTACACATCTTTGGACACTAAGGGGCAATTTAGCATAACCAATCCACCTAGCCTACACATCTTTGGACACTAAGGGGCAATTTAGCATGGCCAATCCACCTAACCTGCACATCTTTGGACACTAAGGGGCAATTTAGCATGGCCAATCCACCTAACCCGCACATCTTTGGACACTAAGGGGCAATTTAGCATGGCCAATCCACCTAACCCGCACATCTTTGGACACTAAGGGGCAATTTAGCATGGCCAATCCACCTAACCCGCACATCTTTGGACACTAAGGGGCAATTTAGCATGGCCAATCCACCTAACCCGCACATCTTTGGACACTAAGGGGCAATTTAGCATGGCCAATCCACCTAACCTGCGCATCTTTGGACACTAAGGGGCAATTTAGCATGGCCAATCCACCTAACCTACACATCTTTGGACACTAAGGGACAATTTAGCACGGCCAATCCACCTAACCTACACATCTTTGGACACTAAGGGACAAT
This sequence comes from Mustelus asterias, assembly GCF_964213995.1. Lineage (NCBI taxonomy): Eukaryota > Metazoa > Chordata > Chondrichthyes > Carcharhiniformes > Triakidae > Mustelus > Mustelus asterias. The sequence goes on along the minus strand of NW_027591815.1, from coordinate 69,914 downwards.
TTAGCACGGCCAATCCACCTAACCTACACATCTTTGGACACTAAGGGACAATTTAGCACGGCCAATCCACCTAACCTACACATCTTTGGACACTAAGGGACAATTTAGCACGGCCAATCCACCTAACCTACACATCTTTGGACACTAAGGGACAATTTAGCACGGCCAATCCACCTAACCTACACATCTTTGGACACTAAGGGACAATTTAGCACGGCCAATCCACCTAACCTACACATCTTTTAACCCACTAATTCCCCCTGACACTAGAGTTAATGGAACGTGGCCAATCAAACCTAACCAGCTCACCTTTGTTCTGTGGGAAGAAACCAGAGCAACTGGAGAAAATCCACGCAGACACGGGGAGAACGCGCAGACTCCTCACAAACCCACCCAAGCTGGGAATCGAACCCGGGTCCCTGGCGCTGTGAGGCAGCAGTGCTAACCCACCGTGCCCCCCACGCGTTCCACAGGCAGGATGAAGCGATGCAGGGTGGGTAAATCACCTGTCCAAACACACGAGAGCTATGGCGGCACGGTAGCACAGTGGTTAGCACTGCTGCTTCACAGCTCCAGGGAGCCGGGTTCGATTTCCGGCTTGGGTCACTGTCTGTGTGGAGTTTACACGTTCTCCCTGTGTCTGCGTGGGTTTCCTCCGGGTGCTCCGGTTTCCTCCCACAGTCCAAAGATGTGCGGGTTAGGTCGATTGGCCACGCTAAAATTGCCCCTTAGTGTCCTGGGATGCGTAGATTAGAGGGATTAACGGGTAAAATATGTAGGGATATGGGGGTAGGGTCTGGGTGGGATTGTGGTCGGTGCAGACTCGATGGGCCGAATGGCCTCTTTCTGTACTGTAGGGATTCTATGATGACCACAAGCCCGCGTGGTTAAATGCAACCAAATAAAGGTCATCACCCACTGGGGGAGGACACACAGGCACTGAAAGCGGGACTGTTACCTCACGACCAAAGCATTCCATGAGGCATCCGATTCCATGACACTTGAACTCAACCAGACACCCCTGCAGGTGCGCACAGGGATAGTGCAGATCGCTCCTCGTGGTTAGCACTGCTGCCTCACAGCACCAGGGACCCGGGTTCGATTCCCAGCTCGGGGTCACTGTCTGTGCGGAGTCTGCACGTTCTCCCCGTGTCTGCGTGGGTTTCCTCCGGGTGCTCCGGTTTCCTCCCACAGTGCGAAAGACGTGTTGGTTAGGGTGTATTGGCCGTGCTAAATTCTCCCTCAGTGTTACCCGAACAGGCGCCGGAGTGTGGCCACTAGGGGGATTTTCACAGTAACTTCATTGCAGCGTTAATGTAAGTCTTACTTGTGACACTAATAAATAAACTTTGAAAACTTGGCTAATTTATCCTTGCGAAGCATCTGGGAAAAAGAGAATCCTAACTGGGGACAGCAGTTCAGAGAAAGGGAGTTGGCGTTTATCGTAATTGCTGTCTGTAGGTATATTGGAGTTTAAAGCAAATCCGTATTACCCTTTGTTATAAAGCGGAGGCGGATTCCCCCCTCCGAGAATGAACACAAAGAACAATACAGCACAGGAACAGGCCCTTCGGCCCTCCAAGCCCGTGCCGCTCCCTGGTCCAAACTAGACCATTCTTTTGTATCCCTCCATTCCCACTCCGTTCATATGGCTGTCTAGATAAGTTTTAAACGTTCCCAGTGTGTCCGCCTCCACCACCTTGTCCGGCAGCGCATTCCAGGCCCCCACCACCCTCTGTGTAAAATACGTCCTTCTGATATCCGTGTTAAACCTCCCCCCCCCCCCCCTTCACCTTGAACCTATGACCCCTCGTGAACGTCACCACCAACCTGGGTAAAAAGCTTCCCACCGTTCACCCTATCTATGCCTTTCATAATTTTATACACCTCTATTCGGTCACCCCTCATCCTCCGTCTTTCCAGTGAGAACCACCCCAGTTTACCCCAATCTCTCCTCGTAACTAAGCCCTTCCATACCAGGCAACATCCTGGTAAACCTCCTCTGCACTCTCTCCAAAGCCTCCACGTCCTTCTGGTACCTAACCACTCTGAGGAGTACCTCACCCTATAATCTGTTAAAGTGAGAAGGGGTAATATCTGCTCTTTAGCAACTTGTCATGGTTAAATCAAAATAACTGGGACTTGTTCTGTAAAATCAACACTCTATTTATCTAACTAACAGTGAACAAGTCCACTAAACTATTAAAAAAACGGATAAAACACAATTCTAATGAAATGTTGTTCCGATAAATAGAATTCCCACTTATTAACAAAAAAAAATAGAATTTTAGTCGCTCTCTAAATTACAACCAGGTTTTGTCTCTTTTCTGGAATATTCTGGGCCTTCTCTGTTGATTCTTCTTTGGTACCTTCGCTACGGAGATGGCGCTTTCTCTTAAGACTTAAATGAAGCTAAGAGCTGTTAGTCATGCAGTTGCTCTCTGCTTTTTGTCCCATTGCCCCCTTTTATACCTGTGATGACATATCAATATCTCCCCCCCCCCCCCCCCCCCCCACAATAGGATTGGCCCTCTGTTGCCAATGCCGTCAAATTTAAATTTAATAGGTTCTTGGTATCCAAGTGTCTAATCCAAATTGATCGGCTGAATTTTTTTTTTTAATGGGAGGGCTGTTGCCCTGGTCACACTGCTGCTTAGCCTTTCAATACAAATGTTTCAGTCTATATCCAGTTGGAATATAGTGTTCAATTCTGGTCGCCACACCACCAGAAGGATGTGGAGGCTTTGGAGAGGGTACAGAAAAGATTTACCAGGATGTTACCCGGTATGGAGGGCATAAGCTATGGAGAGGTTGAAGAAACTCGGTTTGTTCTCACTGGAACGACGGAGGTTGAGGAGCGACTTAATAGAAGTCTACAAGATTAATGAGAGGCATGGACAGAGTGGATAGTCAGAAGCTCTTTCCCCAGAGTAGAAGAGTGAATGACTAGGGGGCGCAGGTTTAAAGTGTGAGGGGCACAGGTTTAAAGGAGATATACGAGGCAAGTTTTTTTTACACAGAGGGTGGTGGGTGCCTGGAACTCGCTGCCGGGGGAGGTAGTGGAAGCGGATACGGTAGTGACTTTTAAGGTGTGTCTTGACAAATACATGAATGGGATGGGAATGGAGGGATATGGTCCCCGGAAGGGTAGGGGGGTTTTAGTTCAGACGGGCAGCATGGTTGGTCCAGGCTTGGAGGGCCGAAGGGCCTGTTCCTGTGCTGTAATTTTCTTTGTTCTTTGACTGAGTTCTCTATATGTACTTGCATTTGTTTAACTTTCGAAGCACGAAAAAAGTCCCACCTTTCAAAGGGACCATGCTTTCTCCCTAGCATTTTGTAATTTTACAAAGACCAACCTACAATTACTCTGCTCAACTTTGCAACACCTTTGCGAGGACCATAAGACATTGGAGCAGAATTAGGCCACTCGGCCCATCGAGCCTGCTCCCCCATTCAATCATGGCTGATGTTTTTCTCATCCCCATTCTCCTGCCTTTTCCCTTGATCCCCTTATTAATCAAGAACCTATCTATCTCTGTCTTAAAGACACTCAATGACCCGGCCTCCACAGCCTTCTGCGGCAAAGAGTTCCACAGATTCACCACTCTCTGGCTGAAGAAATTCCTCCTCATCTCTGTTTTAAAGGATCGTCCCTTTAGCCTGAGGTTGCGCCTGGTTCTAGTTTTTCCGACGAGTGGAAACATCCTCTCCACGTCCACTCTATCCAGGCCTCGCAGTATCCTGTAAGTTTCAATAAGATCCCCCCCCTCATCCTTCTGAACTCCAGCGAGTATAGACCCAGAGTCCTCAACCGTTCCTCATACGACAAGCTCTTCATTCCAGGGATTGTTCTTGTGAACCTCCTCTGGACCCTTTCCAAGGCCAGCACATCCTTCCTTAGATTCAGGGTCCAAAACTGCTCCCAATACTCCAAATGGGGTCTGACCAGAGCCTTAGACAGCCTCAGAAGTACACCCCTGCGCTTGTATTCCAGCCCTCTCGACATGAATGCTAACATTGCATTTGCCTTCCTAACTGCCGACTGAACCTGCACGTTAACCTTAAGAGAATCTTGAATCCCAACTCCCTTTGTGTTTCTGATTTCCTCAGCATTTTCCCATTTAGAAAATAGTCTAAGCCTCCATTCCTCCTTCCAAAGTGCCATAACCTCACACTTTCCCACATTGTATTCCATCTGCCATTTCTTTGCCCACTCTCCTAACCTGTCCTAGTCCTTCTGCAGCCCCCCTGCTTCCTCAATACTATCTGTTCCTCTGCAGGTAGTCTAGGAAATCTAAGACTGCAGCTTTGAATGATAACGTGAGATTTACTGTCTGTATCGCTTCCACCGTTCTGTGGCCCGCTGGCTGCCAAAACAGGTACCCCCCTGCCCCTGTACCACTGAGCATGATGCACAGCCCAGTCTGCTCACCCCAATGCGCCATCCTCCATCCAAGTTTATTTTTAAAGGTGTTTCTCTCTGCCCCCTCCTCCGTGTCTACCTTGTCTTGGTAAGCAGTGAGGGGATGGGGAGAGCGCAAACGGAGCTCTGACTGGTGGAGCGCTGCAATGGATGGCGAGACACTGAATTCTTTTAGAAAAAGCAGAATATGCTGCAAACACTCGGCCGGGCAGGTAGCGTCTGTGGAGAGAGAAAAGCAGAGTTAAAAGTTTCAGATCAAATCAAGAACAGCTTAACTCTTGTTTCACCCTCCACAGATGGTGCCAGCCCAGCTCAGCATGTTTTCAGACTTCATCGAATCCCTACCGTGCAGAAGGAGGCCATTCGGCCCATCGGGTCTGCTCCGCCCACAATCCCACCCAGTCCATAACCCCATGCATTTACCCGAGCTAGTCCCCCTGACTTGAAGTGGCAATTTAGCATAGCCAATCCACCTAACCCGCACATCTTTGGACACTCGGGCAATTTAGCACGGCCAATTCACCTAACCCGCACATCTTTGGACACGAAGGGGCAATTTAGCATGGCCAATCCACCTAACCCACACATCTTTGGACACGAAGGGGCAATTTAGCTCGGCCAATCCACCTAACCCACACATCTTTGGACACGAAGGGGCAATTTAGCACGGCCAATCCACCTAACCCACACATCTTTGGACACGAAGGGGCAATTTAGCACGGCCAATCCACCTAACCTGCACATCTTTGGACACTCGGACAATTTAGCACGGCCAATCCACCTAACCCGCACATCTTTGGACACTAAGGGGCAATTTAGCATGGCCAATCCACCTAACCCACACATCTTTGGACACGAAGGGGCAATTTAGCACGGCCAATCCACCTAACCCACACATCTTTGGACACGAAGGGGCAATTTAGCACGGCCAATCCACCTAACCTGCACATCTTTGGACACTCAGACAATTTAGCACGGCCAATCCACCTAACCTGCGCATCTTTGGACACTGTTGTAGGTAAATAATACCTCTGAGACTAGTCGTGAGTCAAAGCACAGTGGTTTATTTTCACAAGCTTGTGGGAGAAGTCCGATTCCTGAAGCGGTTCTCCAGACTTCTCGCCGAATACAAGTTAAGAGCAAATATTTATACATATATTTTCGCCCCTGGTCACGTCCGCATTTTCTCGCGATTATTGCTGCCTCGGCGGTTCCGTCCTTCACGTAGTCCGTGTAATCGTAGCCATCTCAAGGCTGCGACTATCTGTTCTGTCGCCTCTATGTGGCGGACATCTGTGGTTTGTTTATCCAGCACACAAGATTATAAATTTGCACAAACAAGTTAACTCAAGTACAGGGGCCTATATAACAATTTATATCGGTAAGGAAAAATAGTATATAATATATATGAATATTATTATACGATGACAGAAGGCACGCATGTAAGCTCCACGTGTTAAACAGAAGTACATAATATAAAAGAACACAAAATGGCTACCAGCCGGGTTAGCCACATTCCTGAACACAACTAGCTGGGAAAATCATAAGCTTGTGTACAGCAGCAGGGACAGCTGATTCTCTTATCTGCTTTTGGATACACGAAAACAAGTTCTACAAAGCTTTTTACAAATCTCTAAGTTATTACAAAGTTCATTAACCCGTTCCCGTCTTCAACACTAAGGGGCAATTTAGCATGGCCAATCCACCTAACCTGCACATCTTTGGACACTAAAGGGCAATTTAGCATGGCCAATCCATCTACCCTGCACATCTTTGGACACTAAAGGGCAATTTAGCATGGCCAATCCACCTAACCTGCACATCTTTGGACACTAAAGGGCAATTTAGCATGGCCAATCCACCTACCCTGCACATCATTGGTCACTAAAGGGCAATTTAGCATAGCCAATCCACCTAACCTGCACATCTTTGGACACTAAGGGGAGTTTTGGAATGGCCAATCCACCTAAACTACACATCTTTGGACACTAAGGGGCAATTTAGCTTGGCCAATCCACCTAACCAACACATCTTTGGACACTAAAGGGCAATTTAGCATGGCCAATCCACCTACCCTGCACATCTTTGGACACTGAGGGGCAATTTAGCATAGCCAATCCACCTAATCTGCACATCATTGGTCACTAAAGGGCAATTTAGCACAGCCAATCCACCTAACCTGCACATCTTTGGACTGTGGGAGGAAACCCATGCAGACACAGGGAGAACGCGCAGGCTCTGCACAGGAGGTGACCCAAGCCGGGAATCGAACCCGGGTCCCTGATGCTGTGAGGCAGCAGTGCTAACCACTGTGCCACCGTGCCGCCCATCTGTGGCGCTAACCACCAGCACGGTGGCACAGTGGTTAGCACTGCTGCCTCACAGCACCATGGACCAGGGTTCAATTATGGTCTCGGGTCACTGTCTGTGTGGAGTTTGCACGTTCTCCCCGTGTCTGCGTGGGTTTCCTCCGGGTGCTCCGATTTCCTCCCACAGTCCAAAGATGTGCAGGTTAGCTGGATTGGCCATGCTAAATTGCCCCCTAGTGTCCAAAGATGTGCGGGTTAGGTGGATTTGCCATGCTAAATTGCCCCTTAGTGTCCAAAGATGTGCAGGTTAGGTGGATTGGCCATGCTAAATTGCCCCTTAGTTTCAGTGGGACGAGCTAGGGTAAACGCATGGATTATGGAGATAGGGCCTGGGTGGGATTGTGGTCGGTGCAAACTCGATAGGCTGAATGGCCTCCTTCTGCACTGTAGAGTTTCTGTGCAGTTTAATTGTGCTTTTCTTCCCTTTTCTGTTTCCGACGAGAGACTATTTTGGGGAAGAAAAAGAACAAGTGACACTAGATGAGAGACTGTTACTTGTTATACATCATTCTCTTTCACATTCATAAAACGTTACCACAAACAAAAGTGTCACGTCCGAAGGTCTGTTTTCTTTCTAGGTCAGTGAGTGCCGGGAACTGCGATCGAGACTTGCATGTGTGAGGAGAGAGGTTGTCGGACCCACCTTGTCACCGAGTATTATCACCGCAGCCACCCAAGGAGCACATCTTCTCCCCCAAACCCCTTACCACTTCTACAGACGTGAAAGGAATGGACAATTAAAGATAGGCAGTGGCGCAGCAGTACTGCCTCTGGACTAGTAATCCAGAGAGGGAGGCACAATGGTTAGTGCCAGCGACTCTGGTTCAGTTCCAGCTTGGGTGACTGCGGAGTCTGCACATTCTCCCCGTGTCCGCATGGGTTTCCTCCGGATACTCCAACTTCCTCCCACAGTCATGGCCAATCCACCTAACCCGCACATCTTTAGACTGTGGGAGGAAACCGGAGCACCCGGAGGAAACCCGCGCAGACACGGGGAGAACGTACAAACTCCACACAGACAGTGACCCGAGCCGGGAATCGAACCCGGGTGCCTGGCGCTGTGAGATAGCAGTGCTAACCACTGTGCCACAGTGCTGCCCGGTAAGGGTGCGTAGATTTCCTCTGGGTGCTCCAGTTTCCTCCCACAGTCCAAAGACGCATAGGTTAAGTGGATTGGCCATGCTAAATTGCCCCTTATTATCCCAGGATGTGCAGGTTAGGCGGATTGGCCATGTTAAATTCTCCCCGAGTGTACCCAAACGGGCACCGGAGTGTGGCGACTGGGGGATTTCATAGAATCATGGAATCCCTACAGTGCAGAAGGAGGCCATTCGACCCATCGAGCCTGCACCGACCACAATCCCACCCAGGCACTGTTCCCGTAACCCCGCATATTTCCTGTTCTAATCTCCCTGATAGTCGCGTCGATTTAGCATGGCCAACTCACCTAACCCACACATCTGGAGTGTGGGAGGAAACCCACGCAGACATGGGGAGAATGTGCAAACTCCACATAGACAGACCCGAGGCTGGGAATCGAACCCGGATCCTTGGTGTTATGAGGCAACGATGCTAACAACTGTGCTACCGCGCTGCCCCTATTTTCACAGTAACTTCTTTGCAGTGTTAATGTAAGCCTACTTGGGACACAGGCAGTGTGGAGTGACTCAATAGATAGAGGTTGCTGCAATTAACTTTTATGGGATGTAATGGCACAGAAAGGTTCTTATTTGAGTTCTCCTTTGTATTACACGTACTTACTAACTTGGGAGAATGGCACAGGTGGGGATATCTCTGGTCATCTTTTTCTCGATCTATGATTTAGATACAGTAAGAAGTCTCACAACACCAGGTTAAAGTCCAACAGGTTTAGTTGGTAGCACGAGCTTTTGGAGCGCTGGTCCTTCATCAGATGAATCAAAGTGGAGAGGATCTCCAAGAAGAACGCGCTCCGAAAGCTCGTGATTCCAAATAAACCTGTTGGACTTTGACCTGGTGTAGTGAGACTTCTTACTCTGCCTACCCCAGTCCAACGCCGGCAACTCCACATTATAATTTCGGTGAATGGGGTCTGATATAGAACCTTAAAGCTACAGGCTGGTTGAAAAGCCTAGTTTAACAGAAGCAGCCTGCCAGTGGCCCTTATGAATAGAACAGAATCCCCACAGTGCGGAAGGAGGCCATTCAGCCCATCAAGTCTGCACCGACCACAATCCCACCCAGGCCCTATCCCCGTAACCCCACGTATATCCCCTGCTAATCCCCCAAACACTAAGGGACAAATCAACCTAACCCACACATAGAAACATAGAAAAACTACAGCACAAAACAGGCCCTTCGGCCCCACAAGTTGTGCCGAACACATCCCTACCTTCTAGGCCTACCTATAACCCTCCATCCTATTAAGTCCCATGTACTCATCCAGGAGTCTCTTCAAAGACCCTATTGAGTTTGCCTCCACCACCACTGACGGCAGCTGATTCCACTCGCCCACCACCCTCTGTGTGAAAAACTTCCCCCTAACATTTCCCCTGTACCTACCCCCCAGCACCTTAAACCTGTGTCCTCTCGTAGCAGACATTTCCACCCTGGGAAAAAGCCTCTGAGAGTCCACCCGATCTATGTCATGCTAAATTGCCCCTTAGTGTCCAAAGATCTGTAGGTGAGATGGATTGGCCATGCTAAATTGCCCCTTAGTGTCCAAAGATGCGCGGGTTAGGGGGATTGGCCATGCTAAATTGTCCCTTAGTGCCCAAAGATGTACAGGTTAGGTGGATTGGCCATGATAAATTGCCCCTTAGTGCCCAAAGATGTACAGGTTAGGTGGATTGGCCATGATAAATTGCCCCTTAGTGCCCAAAGATGTGCAGGTTAGGTGAATTAGCCGTGCTAAATTGCCGCTTAGTGTCCAAAGATGTGCTGGTTAGTTGGATTGGCCGTGCTAAATTGCCCCTTAGTGTCCAAAGATGTGCGGGTTAGGGGGATTGGCCATGCTAAATTGCCCCTTAGTGTCCAAAGATGTGCGGGTTAGGGGGATTGGTCATGATAAATTGTCCCTTAGTGTCCAGAGATGTGCAGATTAAGTGGATTGGCCATGCTAAATTGCCCCTTAGTGCCCAAAGATGTGCATGTTAGGTGGATTGGCCATGATAAATTGCCCCTTAGTGTCCAAAGATGTGCAGGTTAGGTGAATTAGCCGTGCTAAATTGCCCCTTAGTGCCCAAAGATGTGTAGGTTAGGGGGATTGGCCATGCTAAATTGTCCCTTAGTGTCCAAAGATTTGCAGGTCAGTGGATTGGCCATGGCAAATGTGTAGGGTTACGGAGATAGGCCTGCGTAGGATGCACTGCCAGAGAGTTGGTGTAGACTCGATTGGCCGAGTAGCCTCTTCTGCACTGTAGGGTTTCTATGATTCGATGAAACCTGCTGTCCTTACCCGGCCTGGCCTGCATGTGACTCCAGACTCACAGCAACGTGGTTGAGTCTGAAATGGCTGAGCGAGACACGCAGTTGTATTCAACCACTACCAATGGAACAAAAAAGGAATGAAATGGGACCGACTATCCGGCATCAACCTCGGCATCGGAAACGACAATGGCAAACTCAGCCCTGTAAAGTCCTCCTTACTAACGTCAGGGACTTTTGTCAGAATTTGAAGAACTGTCTCACAGGCACACAGTCAAGCAACTCATGGAATCATACCTTCCCCCTTCAGGTTTTTAGGTGTCCAAATCACCAACAGCCTGTCCTAGGGCGGCACGGTGGCACAGTTGTTCAACCCGGGTTCGACCCCTGGCCTTGGGTCACTGTGTGGAGTTTACAGAATTCTCCCCCGTGTCTGCGCGGGTTTCCTCCGGGTGCTCCGGTTTCCTCCCACAGTCCAAAGATGTGCGGGTTAGGTGGATTGGCCATGCTAAATTGCCCCTTAGTGTCCAATGATGTGCGGCTTAGGTGGATTGGCCATGCTAAATTGCCCCTTAGTGTCCAAAGATGTGCAGGTTAGGTGGATTGGCCATGCTAAATTGCCCCTTAGTGTCCAAAGATGTGTAGGTTAGGTGGATTGGCCATGCTAAATTGCCCCTTAGTGTCCAAAGATGTGCAGGTTAGGTGCATTGGCCATGCTAAATTGTCCCTTAGTGTCCAAAGATGTGCAGGTTAGGTGCATTGGCCATGCTAAATTGTCCCTTAGTGTCCAAAGATGTGCAGGTTAGGTGGATTGGCCATGCTAAATTGCCCCTTAGTGTCCAAGGATGTGCAGGTTAGGTGGATTAGCCATGCTAAATTGCCCCTTAGTGTCTAAAGATGTGCAGGTTAGGTGGATTAGCCATGCTAAATTGCCCCTTAGTGTCCAAAGATGTGCAGGTTAGGTGGATTGGCCATGCTAAATTGCCCCTTAATGTCCAAAGATGTGCAGGTTAGTTGGTTTGGTCATGCTAAATTGCCCCTTAGTGTCCAAAGATGTGCAGGTTAGGTGCATTGGCCATGCTAAACTGTCCCTTAGTGTCCAAAGATGTGCAGGTTAGGTGGATTGGCCATGCTAAATTGCCCCTTAGTGTCCAAAGATGTGCAGGTTAGGTGGGTTAGCCATGCTAAATTGCCCCTTAGTGTCCAAAGATGTGTAGGTTAGGTGGATTGGCCATGCCAAATTGCCCCTTAGTGTCCCGGAATCTGTAGGTTAGAGGGATTAGCGGGGTAAATATGTGGGGTTACGGGGATAAGGGCTGGGTGGGTTTGTTGTCCATGCAGACTTGATGGGCCGAATGGCCTCCGGCACAGTAGGGATTCTTTGATGACGCCCCAGACACCACCATTACCATTCCTGGATATATCCTGTCCCAACGGCAAGACAGTTCCAGAAGAGGTGGCGGCACAGTGCTCTACAGTCGGGACGGAGTTGCCCTGGGAGTCCTCAACGTTTATTCTAGACCCCATGAAGCCTCATGGCACCAGGTCAAAAAAGGGGTAAGGAAATCTGTTGCTGATTATCAGCTACCGTTTCGCTCTCGCTCGCTCGCTCGCTTTCTCGCTCTCTCCCTTGCTTTCTCTCTCTCTTGGTCTTCCCCCCCCCCACAACCCCCCACCCCCGCCCCTCCCCCTTCCTGCCTCCTCACTGCCTGGGGAGAATCAGTGTTTCTCTATGTTGAACACCACTTGGAGGAAGCATTGGGGGTTGTAAGAGCGCTGAATGTACTCTGAGCAGGGTGTCTTCAATGTCCGTCACCAGGAGTGGCTCAGTAGCACCAATACTGCCCAAACTTACTGGGTCCTGAAGGACATTGCTGCTAACCTGGGACTGCGGCAGGGGGTGAGGGAGGGGCACTCAGCAACAACCTGCTCAAGGACGCCTAGTTTGTGTTTCGCCAGAGTCACCCAGCTCCTAACCTCATTACAGCCTTGGTTCTGTGGTGGACTTCAGTTGTGCCTTTGTCCTGCCTGGACCACCGTTGTGTGTTTGTCATGCCTGGACACACCCCCTGCCGGCTCGGCTCCTCCCCTTGTCACCTAGTATAAAGGTGGCTGTTCCCTCCCCCTTGTTCAGTTCGGGTCGGTTACCTGTTGGGATGTGCTCCTGGTTCTGTTATGAATAAAAGCCTACAGTTGTATTGGCACACAAGTAGTCTTTTGACTAATTGATAGCGCATCAGTGGGCGGGACGGTAGCACAGTGGTTAGCACTGCTGCTTCATAGCTCCAGGGTCCCGGGTTCGATTCCCGGCTCGGGTCACTGTCTGTGTGGAGTTTGCACATTCTCCTCGTGTCTGCGTGGGTTTCCTCCGGGTGCTCCGGTTTCCTCCCACAGTCCAAAGATGTGCGGGTTAGGTTGATTGGCCAGGTTAAAAATTGCCCCTTAGAGTCCTGGGATGCGTAGGTTAGAGGGATTAGCGGGTAAATATGTGGGGGTAGGGCCTGGGTGGGATTGTGGTCGGTGCAGACTCGATGGGCCGAATGGCCTCCTTCTGCACTGTCAGGTTTCTATGAATTCTTCTATGAATCAGGTTCAAACATGGACAAAAGAGCTGAATGCCAGAGGGTGAGGTGAGAGTGACAGCCCTTGACATCAAGGCCATGTTCGACCGAGTGTGGCTTCAAGGAGCCTTAGCGAAACTGGAATCAATGGGTATCGGGGGACAAACCCTCCGCTGTTTGGAGTCATACCTGGCACATCGGAAGATGACCGTGGTGGTTGAATCATTTCAGTTCCGGGAGATCTCTGCAGGAATTCCTCAGGGTTAGTGTCCGAGGCCCAGCGATCTCCAGCTGCTTCATCAATGATCTTCCTTCCATCATAAGGTCAGGAGTGGGGATGTTCGCCGATGATTGCACAATGTCCAGTACCATTCGCGACTCCTCAGATACTGAAACAGTCCATGTCCAAACGCAGCGAGACCGGGACAATATCCAGGCTCGGGCAAGTAACATTCGCTCTGCACAAGTGTCATACAATGACCATCACCAACAAGAGGGAATCTAACTATCAGGCGTTGACATTTAATGACATAACCATCACAGAATGAGTTGAGGCCAAAACGTCTGATTTGAAGAAGGAATTAGACATAGGATATATTGGCCTTGGAGGGAGTACAGAGAAGGTTCACCAGGTTGATACCGGAGATGAGGGGGCTAGCTTATGAGGAGGGATTGAGTAGACTGGGCCTGTACTCATTGGAGTTTAGAAGGCTGAGGGGAGATCTTATAGAGACCTATAAGATAATGAAGGGGCTAGACAGGGTAGAAGCAGAGAGATTCTTTCCACTTAGAAAGGAAACAAGAACTAGAGGACACAGCCTCAAAATAAGGGGGAATCAGTTTAGGACAGAGTTGAGGAGGAACTTCTTCTCTCAGAGGGTAGTGAATCTCTGGAATTCTCTGCCCATTGAAGCAGTGGAGGCTACCTCGTTAAATATGTTTAAGTCACAGATAGATAGATTTAAGAACATAAGAACATAAGAAATAGGAGCAGGAGTAGGCCATCTAGCCCCGCCATTCAATAAGATCATGGCTGATCTGACGTGGATCAGTACCACTTACCCGCCTGATCCCCATAACCCTTAATTCCCTTACCGATCAGGAATCCATCCATCCGCGCTTTAAACATATTCAGCGAGGTAGCCTCCACCACCTCAGTGGGCAGAGAATTCCAGAGATTCACCACCCTCTGGGAGAAGAAGTTCCTCCTCAACTCTGTCTTAAACCGACCCCCCTTTATTTTGAGGCTGTGTCCTCTAGTTTTAACTTCCTTACTAAGTGGAAAGAATCTCTCCGCCTCCACCCTATCCAGCCCCCGCATTATCTTATAAGTCTCCATAAGATCCCCCCTCATTTCTGATCAATAAGGGAATTAAGGGTTATGAGGAGCGGGCGGGTAAGTGGAACTGAACCCACTATCAGATCAGCCATGATCTTATTGAATGGCGGGGCAGGCTCGAGGAGCTAGATGGCCTACTCCTGCTCCTATTTCTTATGTTCTTATAGCTCTTGGGGCGAAAGGGATCGAGGGATATGGGGGAAAGAGGGGATCAGGATATTGAATTTGATGATCAACCATGATCAAAATGAATGGTGGAGCAGGCTCGAAGGGCCGAATGGCCTACTCCTGCTTCTAGTTTCTATGAATCCCCCCACTATCAACATCCTGGGGGTTACCATTGACCAAAAACTGAACTGGACTAGTTATGTAAATTTATTAGTGTCACAAGTAGGATTACATTAACACTGCAATGAAGTTACAGTGAAAATCCCCTAGTCGCCACACTCCGGCGCCTGTTCGGGTCACACTGAGGGAGAATTTAGCAGGGCCAATGCCCCCTAACCAGCGCGTCTTTCAGATTGTGTGAGGAAACCGGAGCACCCGGAGGAAACCCACGCAGACACGGGGAGAATGTGCAGACTCCGCACAGACAGTGACCCGAGCCGGGAATCGAACCCGGGTCCCTGGCGCTGTGGGGCAGCAGTGCTAACCACTGTGCCACCATGCATTCAGTTGACACAAGAGCAGGTCAGAGGCTGGGAATCTTGCGGTGAGTAACTCACCACCTGACTTCCCAAAGCCTGTCCTTCATCGACAAGACACAAGTCAGGGGTGTGATGAAAGAATCCTCACTTATCTAGACTTCAACAACACTCAAGAAGTTTGACACCATCCAAGATAAAGCTGCCCACTTCATTGCTACCCTTTCCACAAACATCCACTCCCTCCACCACCGATGCACAGTGGCAGCCGTGTGTACCATCTACAAGATGCACTGCAGGAACTTAACAAGGTTCCTGAGGCAGCACCTTCCAAACATGCAACCACTGCCATCTAAGACTAAGGAAATTTGGCATGTCAGCTACAACTCTCACCAACTTTTACCGATGCACCATAGAAAGCATTCTTTCTGGTCGTATCACAGCTTGGTCTGGGGCTCCTGCTCTGCCCAAGACCACAAGGAAACTACAAAAGGTCGTGAATGTAGCCCAATCCATCACGCAAACCCAGCCTCCCATCCATTGACTCTGTCTACACTTCCCGCTGCCTCGGGGAAAAGCAGCCGGCATAATCAAGGACCCCACGCACCCCCGGACATTCTCTCTTCCACCTTCTTCCGTCGGGAAAAAGATACAAAAGTCTGAGGTCACATACCGACCGACTCAAGAACAGCTTCTTCCCTGCTGCTGTCAGACTTTTGAATGGACCTACCTCGCATTAAGTTGATCTTTCTCTACACCCGAGCTATGACTGTAACACTACATTCTGCACTCTCATTTCCTTCTCTATGAACGGTATGTTTTGTCTGTATAGCGCGCAAGAGACAATACTTTTCACTGTATCCCAATACAGGGGACAATAATAAATCAAATCCTTCTCCCCTATGTACTCTATGAATGGTATGCTTTGTAGAGAGTGCAAGAAACAATACTTTTCACTCTATCCCAATACATGTGACAATAATAAATCAAATCCTTCTCCCCTATGTACTCTATGAACGGTATACTTTGTCTGTATAGCGCGCAAGAAACAATACTTTTCACTCTATCCCAATACATGTGACAATAATAAATCAAATCCTTCTCCCCTATGTAGTCTATGAATGGTATGCTTTGTATAGCGTGCGAGAAACAATACTTTTCACTGCATCCCAATACATGTGACAATAATAAATCAAATCCTTCTCCCCTATGTACTCTATGAATGGTATGCTTTGTATAGCGTGCAAGAAACAATACTTTTCATTGTATGTAAATACATGTTGTGGAAATGCCGGCGTTGGACTGGGGTAAACACAGTAAGGAGTCTAACAACACCAGGTTAAAGTCCAACCGGTTTATTGCTCCAACAAGGTGCAGAGCTCCGAAAGCTTGTGTGGCTTTTGCTACCAAATAAACCTGGTGGACTTTAACCTGGTGTTGTTAAACTTCTTACTGTGTTAATACATGTGACAATAATAAATCAAACAAATCAAATCAAATCTGGAAGAAAAGGGCAGCAGATACCTGGGAATATCGCCACCCGGAGGTTCCCCTCCAAGTCACTCACCATCCCGACTTGGAAATTTATCCGCCGTTCCTTCACTGTGGCTGGGGTCAAAATCCCGGGTCTCCCTCCCTAACGGCACTGTGGGTGTACCTACACCACACGGGGACTGCAGCGGGTTCGAGAAGGGGGCTCACCCACCGCCTATCGAAGGGCAACTAGGGATGGGCAATAACTGCTGGCCTTGCCAGCGACACCCACAACCCACAAATGAATTTTTAGAAATTTCCTGGAGTTGAGAAGAATGAGTGATGACCTCATTCGGACCTACAAGATTCTGAAGGGGTTTGACATGTTGGGCACTGAGAGATTCTTACCCTCTGGCCGGGGAATCTAGAACATGGAGGGCACAGTCTCAGGGGAAGGGGGGGCTGATCACTTTGGACTGAGATGAGGAATCATAGAATCTTACAGTGCACAAGGAGGCCATTCGGACTATTGAGTCTGCACCAGCGACAATCCCACCCAAACTCTATCCGCATAGCTCCATGCATTTACCCAAGCTAGTCCCCCTGACACTAAGGGGCAATTCAGCATGGCCAATCCACCTAACCCGCACATCTTTGGACTGTGGGAGGAAACTGGAGCACCCACGCAGACACGGGGGAGAATGTGCAAACTCCATACAGAGAGTGACCCAAGCCGGGAATCAAACCCGGGTCCCTGGCACTGTGGGGCAGCAGTGCTAACCACTGTGCCCCTGGATAGTACTTCGCTCAGGGTTTTGAATTCTTGACAACCTCAACCCCAGAGGTTGGTGGATGCATCATCACTGAACATTTAAGTTTCACGCTGACAGTTTTTGATTTGATTTGATTTGATTTATTATTGTCACATATATTGGGATAGAGTGAAAAGTATTGTTTCTTGCGCGCTATACAGACAAAGCATGCCGTTCATAGAGAAGGAAAGGAGAGGGTGCAGAATGTAGTGTTACAGTCATAGCTAGGGTGCAGAGAAAGATCAACTTAATGCGAGGTAGGTCCATTCAAAAGTCTGACAGCAGCAGGGAAGAAGCTGTTCTTGAGTCGATTGGTACGTGACCTCAGACTTTTGTATCTTTTTCTCGACGGACGAAGGTGGAAGAGAGAATGTCCGGGGTGCGTGGGATCCTTGATTATGCTGGCTGCTTTTCCCCGAGGCAGCGGGAAGTGTAGACAGAGTCAATTGATGGGAGGCTGGTTTGCGTGATGGATTGGGCTACATTCACGACCTTTTGTAGTTCCTTGCGGTCTTGGGCAGAGCAGGAGCCCCATACCAAGCTGTGATACAACCAGAAAGAATGCTTTCTATGGTGCATCTGTAAAAGTTGGTGAGAGTCGTAGCTGACATGCCAAATTTCCTTTGTCTTCTGAGAAAGTAGAGGCGTTGGTGGGGCTTTCTTAACTATAGTGTCGGCGTGGGGGGGGACCAGGACAGGTTGTTGGTGATCTGGACACCGAAAAACCCGAAGCTCTCGACCCTTTCTAGTTCGTCCCTGTTGATGTAGACAGGGGCATGTTCTCCTCTACGCTTCCTGAAGCCGATGACAATCTCCTTCAATTTGTTGACATTGAGGGAGAGATTATTGTCGCCGCACCAGTTCACCAGATGGTGCCTTAATCAAAGAGCATTGGGAGAGGGCAGGAACATGAAGTCCATTTTGTTCTTTCACAGGATGTAGGCATCGCTGACTAGACCAGCATTCATTGCCCATCTCCAATTGCCCATTGAGAAAGTGGTGGTGAGCCACCATCTTGAACCCACTGCAGTCCCTGAGATGATAGGTACACCCACAGTGCTGTTAGGGAGGGAGTTCCATGATTCTGACCCAGCAACAGTGAAGGAATGGCTGATATATTTCCAAGTCAGGAAGATGTGTGACTTGAAGGGGAACTTGAATTGAAGCACAAGATTATAAGGCAACATGGTGGCACAGTGGTTAGCACCACTGCCTCACAGCACCAGGGACCTGGGTTCAATACCAGCCCTAGGTGACTGAGTTCAGTTTGTACGTTCTCCCCTTGTCTGCACGGGTTTCCTCTGGGTGCTCCAGTTTCCACTCTCAGAAAAAAAAATGCGGAGGGGAAGTGAATTGGCCATACTAAATTGCCCCTTCGTGCCCAAAGATGTGTGGGGTAGGTGGATTGGCCATGCTAAATTGCCCCTTAATGCCCAAAGATGTGTGGGGTAGGTGGATTGGCCATGCTAAATTGCCCCTTAGTGCCCAAAGATGTGTGGGGTAGGTGGATTGGCCATGCTAAATTGCCCCTTAGTGCCCAAAGATGTGCAGGTTAGGTGGATTGGCCATGCTAAATTGCCACTTAGTGTCCAAAGATGTGCAGGTTAGGTGGATTGGCTGTGCTAAATTTCCCCTTAGTGTCCAAAGATGTGTAGGTCAGGTGGATTGGCCATGCTAAATTGCCCCTTAGTGTCCAAAGATGTGCAGGTTAGGTGGATTGGCCATGCTAAATTGCCCCTTCGTGTCCAAAGATGTGCAGGTTAGGTGGATTGGCCATGCTAAATTGCCACTTAGTGTCCAAAGATGTGCAGGTTAGGTGGATTGGCCATGCTAAATTGCCCCTTAGTGTCCAAAGATGTGTGGGTTAGGTGGATTGGCCATGTTAAATTGCCCCTTAGTGTCAGGGGGATCAGCAGGGAAATACATGGGGTTATGGGGATAGGGCCTGGGTGGGATTGTTGTCAGTGCAGGTTCGGTGGGCCGAGTGGCCTCTTTCTGTACTGTCGGGATTCCATGATTAGTCCTGATGGTATTGAACGGGAGAGTATGCTGGATGGGCTGAATGGTCTGCTCCTCTTGTGTTGAACAGGTCCTCTCTCAACAGAACACATTCAGCCAAAGGCAGCACCTTTTAATACATTTTTAATCAGAGAAATTTCAAAACCAACATGAAATCTGGTGATTCTCTCGGACGAAGATGGCCTTTTCAGCCCTTGGGCCTTGGCTATTGCCGGAAATGCCCGACGTCTCTTGGGCGGGGGGAGATCGGCTGCCTCCGGAAACTGCCGAAGTCTCTATGGCGGGAAAGATCGGCTGGCTCCGGACACTGCGGGAGTTCTCACACGGAGTTGCGGCTGCCTCCGGAAGTTGCCGAAGTCTCTCTGGCGGGAAAGATCGGCTGGCTCCGGAAACCGCCAAAGTCTCTCTGGCGGGAAAGATCGGCTGGCTCCGGAAACCGCCGAAGTCTCTGGTGGGAAGGATCGGCTGGCTCCGGAAACTGCGCGCGCAATGCCTTAAGGCCCTTGCCACCTCCTCTTTCTCTCTCTCTCTCTGGGCGCCGACAAGATGGTGGGAGTGCGCATTTCGGCTTCCCTTCTGAATCCATCGGCATCCTCCTTCCCAGAGCCCCAGACCCAGCCGCAAGCAGTTGGTAACGACGGCCACCACTCCGCTCGGTAAGGTTTCGCCAAGATTTGGTTGAAAAATAATGATGTGACGTTCCAAATCCTTTGACTAAATGATGTGCTTCTCAGCCTAGAATGGCGAGTCATCTCAATCCATCCTGATCTTCCAGACCCGCTGAGCCCTTAAAGGTGGGCTGTTAACCAGTGCCTGTCTTATTTTGTTCGCCTATTTATGCATCTTGATCTGGAACATTTATTTATCTGCAGGCAGCATTATTGTTTTAGATAAGTTTAACAGACAAATGGACCCATTATTCCCCCAAATGGGAGCATTCTGATCATAATGATGTTATGATCACTATTTCCCACTGGATCTTTTTGCTGCAATATCACCAATTATAGAGGTTTACAGCTTGGAAACAGAGACCCTTCGGCCCAACTTGTCCATGCTGCCCCTTTTTAAAATGGTTGTGGAGTTGCCAGCGTTCGACTGGGATAAACACAGTAAGAAGTTTAACACCTCCAGGTTAAAGTCCAACTGGGTTTATTTTGTAGCAAAAGTCACACAAGCTTTCGGAGCCTTAAGCCCCTTCTTCAGGTGAGTGGGAATTCTGTTCACAAACAGGGCATATAAAGACACAGACTGAATTTACATGAATAATGGTTGGAATGCGAATACTTGTGAACAGAATTCCCACTCACCTGAAGAAGGGGCTTGGGGCTCCGAAAGCTTGTGTGGCTTTTGCTACCAAATAAACCTGTTGGACTTTAACCTGGTGTTGTTAAACTTCTTACTGTGTTTACCCCAGTCCAACGCCGGCATCTCCACATCATGAAAAGCGCAGTAACACAGTGGTTAGCACTGCTGCTTCACAGCTCCAGGGAGCCGGGTTCGATTCCCGGCTTTGCGGGGGGGGGGGGGGGGTGTCACTGTCTGCGGAGTCTGCACATTCTCTCCCCCCACCTCTGCCCCCGTGTCTGCGTGGGGTTTCCTCCCACAGTCCGAAAGATGTGTGGGTTAGGTCGATTGGCCATGCTAAAATTGTCCCAACAATAAAGTTTTTTAAAAAGGCTATACGGACAAAGCATACCGTTCAGAGAGAAGGCAAGGAGAGAGTGCAGAATGTAGTGTTACAGTCATAGCTAGGGTGTAGAGAAAGATCAACTTAATGCGAGGTAGGTCCATTCAAAAGTCTGACGGCAGCAGGGAAGAAGCTGTTCTTGAGTCGGTTGGTACGGGAGCTCAGACTTATCTTTTTCCCGATGAAGAAGGTGGAAGAGAGAATGTCCGGGGTGCGTGGGGGTCCTTAATTATGCCGGCTGCTTTTCCCCGAGGCAGCGGGAAGTGTAGACAGAGTCAATGGATGGGAGGCTGGTTTGAGTGATGGATTGGGCTGCATTCACGATCTTTTGTAGTTCCTTGCGGTCTTGGGCAGAGCAGGAGCCCAGACCAAGCTGTGATACAACCAGAAAGAATGCTTTCTATGGTGCATCTGTAATAGGCTTAGCTATTCCCTTCACAATCCTGTTTGTTTCCATAAGATCTCCCCTCATTCTTATGAGTTCCAATGAGCATAGCCCCAGTCCACTCAGTCTCTCCTCATGGTTTCAGTTACGAGGAGAGACTGGGACCTTTTTTCTCTGGAGTGTAGGAGGCTGAGGGGTGATCTTATAGAGGTCTATAAAATAATGAGGGGGACAGATCAGCGAGAAAGTCAACATCTTTTCCCAAAGGTAGGGGAGTCTTAAACTAGAGGGCATAGGTTTAAGATGAGAGGGGAGAGATACAAAAGTGTCCAGAGGGGCAATTTTTTCACACAGAGGGTGGTGAGTGTCTGGAACGAGCTGCCAGAGGTAGTAGTAGAGGCGGGTACAATTTTATCTTTTAAAAAGCATTTAGATAGTTACATGGGTACGATGGGTATAGAGGGATATGGGCCAAATGCGGGCAATTGGGATTAGCTTAGGGGTTTTCAAAACAAAAGGGCGTCATGGACAAGTTGGGCCGAAGGGCCTGTTTCCATGCTGTAAATCTCTCTGACTCCATCCTCCCCTCTGCTCACCATAGTAATGTACGTTAGGGATTGTGAAAGGGGCGACTTTTCCTCTTTATCTGGTCATTTTCTGTGTGGTTTATTACAGGTTGGAATCTGGAACAGATGTGTGAATCAACACACACGCTGACACGATTGCAATGTCACAGGTACGATTCTGACCATGTGGTGGGTCTGTCGCTGAGCCCACAGCCACGGTACCTACTCTTGTCCCATGAGTAGTTTGTACCGCCATGTGCTGGCTGAGAGGAAGAGAACCCAGTCAAGGAAGCAGTCAGTGTCTGACCCGTGACACAGCTGTGCCGAATGTACCTGGGACAAGTTCTGACTTTCTAAACCTAATATGGAGATCTTTGTATCTAACCCCATGCTGTACCTGTCCTGGGAGTGTTTGATGGGGGACAGTGTAGAGGGCGCTTTACTCTGTATCTAACCCCGTGCTGTACCTGTCCTGGGAGTGTTTGATGGGGACAGTGTAGAGGGAGCTTTACTCTGTATCTAACCCCGTGCTGTACCTGTCCTGGGAGTGTTTGATGGGGACAGTGTAGAGGGAGCTTTACTCTGTATCTAACCCCGTGCTGTACCTGTCCTGGGAGTGTTTGATGGGGACAGTGTAGAGGGAGCTTTACTCTGTATCTAACCCCGTGCTGTACGTGTCCTGGGAGTGTTTGATGGGGACAGTGTAGAGGGAGCTTTACTCTGTATCTAACCCCGTGCTGTACCTGTCCTGGGAATGTTTGATGGGGGACAGTGTAGAGGGAGCTTTACTCTGTATCTGACACTGTACTGTACCTGTTCTTGGAATGTTTGATGACAGTGTAGAGAGTGCTTTACTCCATCTAAAAGATAGTCAAGATCTTTTATCAAAGGTCAGGGAGTCTAAAACTAGAGGGCATAGGTTTAAGGTGAGGGGGGAGAGATACAGAAGTGTCCAGAGGGGCACTTTTTTCTCTCTCAGGGTGGTGAGTGTCTGGAACAAGCAGCCAGAGGCAGTAGTAGAGGCGGGTACAATTTTGTCTTTTAAAAAGCATTCAGGCAGTTACATGGGTACAGAGGGATATGGGCCAAATGCGTGCGATAGGGACTAGCTTAGGAGTTTGAAAAAAAGGGCGGCATGGACAAGTTGGGCCGAAGGGCCTGTGTCCATGCTGTAAATCTCTGACTCTATCCTCCCCTCTGCTCACCATAGTAATGTACGTTAGGGATTGTGAAAGGGGCGACTTTTCCTCTTTATCTGGTAATTTTCTGTGTGGTTTATTACAGGTTGGAATCTGGAACAGATGTGTGAATCAACACACACGCTGACACGATTGCAATGTCACAGGTACGATTCTGACCATGTGGTGGGTCTGTCGCTGAGCCCACAGCCACGGTACCTACTCTTGTCCCATGAGTAGTTTGTACCGCCATGTGCTGGCTGAGAGGAAGAGAACCCAGTCAAGGAAGCAGTCAGTGTCTGACCCGTGACACAGCTGTGCCGAATGTACCTGGGACAAGTTCTGACTTTCTAAACCTAATATGGAGATCTTTGTATCTAACCCCATGCTGTACCTGTCCTGGGAGTGTTTGATGGGGGACAGTGTAGAGGGCGCTTTACTCTGTATCTAACCCCGTGCTGTACCTGTCCTGGGAGTGTTTGATGGGGACAGTGCAGAGGGAGCTTTACTCTGTATCTGACCCTGTGCTGTACCTGTCCTGGGAGTGTTTGATGGGGACAGTGTAGCGGGAGCTTTTCTCTGAATCTCGCCCTGTGCTGTACCTGTCCTGGGAGTGTTTGATGGGGGACAGTGTAGAGGGAACTTTACTGTGTATCTAACCCCGTGCTGTACCTGTCCTGGGAGTGTTTGATCGGGACAGTGTCGAGGGAGCTTTACTCTGTATCTAACCCCGTGCTGTACCTCTCCTGGGATGTTTGATGGGGGACAGTGTAGAGGGAGCTTTACTCTGTATCTGACACTACTGTACCTGTTCTTGGAATGTTTGATGACAGTGTAGAGAGTGCTTTACTCCATCTAAAAGATAGTCAAGATCTTTTCCCAAAGGTCAGGGAGTCTAAAACTAGAGGGCACAGGTTTAACGTGAGGGGGGGAGAGAAACAGAAGTGTCCAGAGGGGCACTTTTTTCTCTCTCAGGGTGGTGAGTGTCTGGAACAAGCAGCCAGAGGCAGCAGTAGAGGCGGGTACAATTTTGTCTTTTAAAAAGCATTCAGGCAGTTACATGGGTACGGAGGGATATAGGCCAAATGCAGGCAATAGGGACGAGCTTCGGGCTTTGAAAAAAAGAGGTGGCATGGACAAGTTGGGCCGAAGGGCCTGTGTCCATGCTGTAAATCTCTGTGACTCTATCCTCCCCTCTGCTCACCATAGTAATGTACGTTAGGGATTGTGAAAGGGGCGACTTTTCCTCTTTATCTGGTAATTTTCTGTGTGGTTTATTACAGGTTGGAATCTGGAACAGATGTGTGAATCAACACACACGCTGACACGATCGCAATGTCACAGGTACGATTCTGACCATGTGGTGGGTCTGTCGCTGAGCCCACAGCCACGGTACCTACTCTTGTCCCATGAGTAGTTTGTACCGCCATGTGCTGGCTGAGAGGAAGAGAACCCAGTCAAGGAAGCAGTCAGTGTCTGACCCGTGACACAGCTGTGCCGAATGTACCTGGGACACGTTCTGACTTTCTAAACCTAATATGGAGATCTTTGTACCTAATCCCGTGCTGTACCTGTCCTGGGAGTGTTTGATGGGGACAGTGTAGAGGGAGCTTTACTCTGTATCTAACCCCGTGCTGTACCTGTCCTGGGAGTGTTTGATGGGGGACAGTGTAGAGGGAGCTTTACTCTGTATCTAACCCCGTGCTGTACCTGTCCTGGGAGTGTTTGATGGGGACAGTGTAGAGGGAGCTTGACTCTGTATCTAACCCCGTGCTGTACCTGTCCTGGGAGTGTTTGATGGGGACAGTGTAGAGGGAGCTTTACTCTGTATCTAACCCCGTGCTGTACCTGTCCTGGGAGTGTTTGATGGGGGACAGTGTAGAGGGAGCTTTACTCTGTCTCTAACCCCGTGCTGTACCTGCCCTGGGAGTGTTTGATGGGGGGCGGTGTAGATTGGAGCTTTACTCTGTAACTAAAAGATAGTCAATATCTTTTCCCAAAGGTCGGGGAGTCTAAAACTAGAAGGCATCGGTCTATGGTGAGGGAGAGAGAGATACAAAAGTGTCCAGAGGGGCAATTTATTCGCACAGAGGGTGGTGAGTGTCTGGAACAAGCTGCCCGAGGCAGTAGAAGAGGCGGGGACCATTTTATCTTTTAAAAAGGGGTTTTAGACAGTTACATGGGTACGATGGGTACAGAGGGATATGGGCCAAATGCGGGCAATTGGGACTCGCTTCGGGGTTTGAAAAAAAGGGCGGCATGGACAAGTTGGGCCGAAGGGCCTGTGTCCATGCTGTAAATCTCTGACTCTATCCTCCCCTCTGCTCACCATAGTAATGTACGTTAGGGATTGTGAAAGGGGCAACTTTTCCTCTTTATCTGGTAATTTTCTGTGTGGTTCATTACAGGTTGGAATCTGGAACAGATGTGTGAATCAACACACACGCTGACACGACCGCAATGTCACAGGTACGATTCTGACCATGTGGTGGGTCTGTCGCTGAGCCCACAGCCACGGTACCTACTCTTGTCCCATGAGTAGTTTGTACCGCCATGTGCTGGCTGAGAGGAAGAGAACCCAGTCAAGGAAGCAGTCAGTGTCTGACCCGTGACACAGCTGTGCCGAATGGAACTGGGACAAGTTCTGACTTTCTAGACCTAATATGGAGATCTTTGTATCTAACCCCATGCTGTACCTGTCCTGGGAGTGTTTGATGGGGGACAGTGGAGAGGGAGCTTTACTCTGTATCTAACCCCATGCTGTACCTGTCCTGGGAGTGTTTGATGGGGACAGTGTAGAGGGAGCTTTACTCTGTATCTAACCCCGTGCTGTACCTGTCCTGGGAGTGTTTGATGGGGACAGTGTAGAGGGAGCTTTACTCTGTATCTAACCCCATGCTGTACCTGTCCTGGGAGTGTTTGATGGGGGACAGTGGAGAGGGAGCTTTACTCTGTATCTAACCCCGTGCTGTACCTGTCCTGGGAGTGTTTGATGGGGACAGTGTAGAGGGAGCTTTACTCTGTATCTAACCCCATGCTGTACCTGTCCTGGGAGTGTTTGATGGGGGACAGTGGAGAGGGAGCTTTACTCTGTATCTAACCCCGTGCTGTACCTATCCTGGGAGTGTTTGATGGGGACAGTGTCGAGGGAGCTTTACTCTGTATCTAACCCCGTGCTGTACCTGTCCTGCGAGTGTTTGATGGGGGACAGTGTGGCGGGAGCTTTACTGTGTATCTAACTCCGTGCTGTACCTGTTCTGGGAGTGCTTGATGGGGACAGTGTGGCGGGAGCTTTACTCTGTATCTGACACAACTACCTGTTCCTGGAATGTTTGATGACAGTGTAGAGAGTGCTTTACTCGATCTAAAAGATAGTCAATAACTTTTCCCAAAGGTCGGGGAGTCTAAAACTAGAGGGCATAGGTTTAAGGTGAGGGGGGGAGATACAGAAGTGTCCAGATGGGCACTTTTTTCTCTCACAGGGTGGTGAGTGTCTGGAACAAGCTGCCAGAGGTAGTCGTAGAGGTGGGACCATTTTATCTTTTAAAAAGGGGTTTTAGACAGTTAGATGGGTACGATGGGTACAGAGGGATGTGGGCGAAATGCGGGCAATTGGGACTAGCTTAGGGGTTTGAAAAAAAGGGTGGCATGGACACGTTGGGCCGAAGGGCCGATTTCCATGCTGTAAATCTCTGTGACTCTATCCTCCCCTCTGCTCACCATAGTAATGTACGTTAGGGATTGTGAATGGGGCGACTTTTCCTCTTTATCTGGTAATTTTCTGTGTGGTTTATTACAGGTTGGAATCTGGAACAGATGTGTGAATCAACACACACGCTGACACGATTGCAATGTCACAGGTACGATTCTGACCATGTGGTGGGTCTGTCGCTGAGCCCACAGCCACGGTACCTACTCTTGTCCCATGAGTAGTTTGTACCGCCATGTGGTGGCTGAGAGGAAGAGAACCCAGTCAAGGAAGCAGTCAGTGTCTGACCCGTGACACAGCTGTGCCGAATGTACCTGGGACACGTTCTGACTTTCTAAACCGAATATGGAGATCTTTGTATCTAACCCCGTGCTGTACCTGTCCTGAGAGTGTTTGATTTGGACAGTGTGAAGGGTGCTTTACTCTGTATATAACCCCGTACTGTACCTGTCCTGGGAGTGTTTGATGGGGACAGTGTAAAGGGAGCTTTACTCTGTATCTAACCCTGTGCTGTCCCTGTCCCGCGGGTGTTTGATGGGGGACAGTGGAGAGGGAGCTTTACTCTGTATCTAACCCCGTGCTGTACCTATCCTGGGCGTGTTTGATGTGTCAGTGTCGAGGGGGCTTGACTCTGTATCAAACCCCGTTCCAGGAGCCTTTGATGGGGGATAATGTAGAGGGAGCTTTACTCCGTTTCTGACCCCGTGCTTTACCCGTCCTGGGAGTGTTTGATGGGGGACAGTGTAGAGGGAGCTTTACTCTGTATCTAACCCTGTGCTGTACCTGTCCTGGGAGTGTTTGATTTGGACAGTGTGAAGGGTGCTTTACTCTGTATCTAACCCCGTGCTGTACCTGTCCTGGGAGTGTTTGATTTGGGACAGTGTCGAGGGAGCTTTACTCTGTATCTAACCACGTGCTGCACCTGTCCTGGGTGTGTTTGATGGGGACAGTGTAGAGGGAGCTTTACTCTGTATCTATCCCCAAGCTGTACCTGTCCTGGGAGTGTTTGATGGGGGACAGTGTCGAGGGAGCTTTACTCTGTATCTAACCACGTGCTGCACCTGTCCTGGGAGTGTTTGATGGGGGACAGTGTAGAGGGAGCTTTACTCTGTACCTAATCCCGTGCTGTACCTGTCCTGAGAGTGTTTGATGGGGACAGTGTAGAGGGAGCTTGACTCTGTATCTAACCCGGTGCTGTACCTGCCCTGGGAGTGTTTGATGTGGGACGGTGTAGAGGGAGCTTTACTCTGTAACTAAAAGATAGTCAATATCTTTTCCCAAAGGTCGGGGAGTCTAAAACTAGAGGGCATCGGTCTATGGTGAGAGGAGAGAGATACAAAAGTGTCCAGAGGGGCAATTTATTCGCACAGAGGGTGGTGAGTGTCTGGAACAAGCTGCCCGAGGCAGTAGTAGAGGCGGGGACCATTTTATCTTTTAAAAAGGGGTTTTAGACAGTTACATGGGTACGATGGGTATAGAGGGATATGGGCCAAATGTGGGCAATTGGGACTCGCTTCGGGGTTTGAAAATAAGGGCGGCATGGACAAGTTGGGCCGAAGGGCCTGTGTCCATGCTGTAAATCTCTGACTCTATCCTCCCCTCTGCTCACCATAGTAATGTACGTTAGGGATTGTGAAAGGGGCGACTTTTCCTCTTTATCTGGTAATTTTCTGTGTGGTTTATTACAGGTTGGAATCTGGAACAGATGTGTGAATCAACACACACGCTGACACGATTGCAATGTCACAGGTACGATTCTGACCATGTGGTGGGTCTGTCGCTGAGCCCACAGCCACGGTACCTACTCTTGTCCCATGAGTAGTTTGTACCGCCATGTGCTGGCTGAGAGGAAGAGAACCCAGTCAAGGAAGCAGTCAGTGTCTGACCCGTGACACAGCTGTGCCGAATGTACCTGGGACACGTTCTGACTTTCTGAACCTAATATGGAGATCTTTGTATCTAACCCCGTGCTGTACCTGTCCTGAGAGTGTTTGATTTGGACAGTGTGAAGGGTGCTTTACTCTGTATCTAACCCCGTACTGTACCTGTCCCGCGGGTGTTTGATGGGGGACAGTGGAGAGGGAGCTTTACTCTGTATCTAACCCCGTGCTGTACCTATCCTGGGCGTGTTTGATGTGTCAGTGTCGAGGGGGCTTGACTCTGTATCAAACCCCGTTCCAGGAGCCTTTGATGGGGGATAATGTAGAGGGAGCTTTACTCCGTTTCTGACCCCGTGCTTTACCCGTCCTGGGAGTGTTTGATGGGGGACAGTGTAGAGGGAGCTTTACTCTGTATCTAACCCTGTGCTGTACCTGTCCTGGGAGTGTTTGATTTGGACAGTGTGAAGGGTGCTTTACTCTGTATCTAACCCCGTGCTGTACCTGTCCTGGGAGTGTTTGATTTGGGACAGTGTCGAGGGAGCTTTACTCTGTATCTAACCACGTGCTGCACCTGTCCTGGGTGTGTTTGATGGGGACAGTGTAGAGGGAGCTTTACTCTGTATCTATCCCCATGCTGTACCTGTCCTGGGAGTGTTTGATGGGGGACAGTGTCGAGGGAGCTTTACTCTGTATCTAACCACGTGCTGCACCTGTCCTGGGAGTGTTTGATGGGGGACAGTGTAGAGGGAGCTTTACTCTGTACCTAATCCCGTGCTGTACCTGTCCTGAGAGTGTTTGATGGGGACAGTGTAGAGGGAGCTTTACTCTGTATCTAACCCCGTGCTGTACCTGTCCTGGGAGTGTTTGATGGGGACAGTGTAGAGGGAGCTTTACTCTGTATCTAACCCCGTGCTGTACCTGTCCTGGGAGTGTTTGATTTGGACAGTGTGAAGGGTGCTTTACTCTGTATCTAACCCCGTGCTGTACCTTTCCTTGGGAGTGTTTGATGGGGACAGTGTAGAGGGAGCTTTACTCTGTATCTATCCCCATGCTGTACCTGTCCTGGGAGTGTTTGATGGGGACAGTGTTGAGGGAGCTTTACTCTGTATCTAACCCCGTGCTGTACCTGTCCTGGGTGTGTTTGATGGGGACAGTGTAAAGGGAGCTTTACTCTGTATCTAACCCTGTGCTGTCCCTGTCCTGCGGGTGTTTGATGGGGGACAGTGGAGAGGGAGCTTTACTCTGTATCTAACCCCGTGCTGTACCTGTCCTGGGAGTGTTTGATGGGGACAGTGTAGAGGGAGCTTTACTCTGTATCTAACCCTGTGCTGTACCTGTCCTGGGAGTGTTTGATGGGGGACAGTGTCGAGGGAGCTTGACTCTGTATCTAACCCCGTGCTGTACCTTTCCTTGGGAGTGTTTGATGGGGACAGTGTAAAGGGAGCTTTACTCTGTATCTAACCCTGTGCTGTCCCTGTCCTGGGAGTGTTTGATTTGGACAGTGTAGAGGGAGCTTTACTCTGTATCTAACCCTGTGCTGTCCCTGTCCTGGGAGTGTTTGATGGGGGACAGTGTAGAGGGAGCTTTACTCTGTATCTAACCCTGTGCTGTACCTGTCCTGGGAGTGTTTGATGGGGGACAGTGTAGTGGGATCGTTACTCTGTACTTACCCTGAGAAACAAATGTCTCCTACATCTGAAAACCCTTTTGGCTCTGACCCTTGTACGTAACCTGCCTGAATTCTTGTCACGTTATTTACTGATGATTACAAATGGAGTAAATCTAATACTCTTAACCCTTTATCCCTTGGCCCTCCCAGACAACCTGTCTCCTGTCACCTTCCCCTGTTCAATTCAACCTGATCCCTCTCTGTTTTCTTCAACTCCACAGAAACCTGACAATGAAAGTATTTATGTCAGCGTCTAAGGAAAAGGCAAATGTGTTCATTCTGCCTCTGTTTGATGTCACACACTGCATCCTCCCCTCTGCTCACCATCGTAATGTACGTTAGGGATTGTGAAAGGGGCGACTTTTCCTCTTTATCTGGTAATTTTCTGTGTGGTTTATTACAGGTTGGAATCTGGAACAGATGTGTGAATCAACACACACGCTGACACGATTGCAATGTCACAGGTACGATTCTGACCATGTGGTGGGTCTGTCGCTGAGCCCACAGCCACGGTACCTACTCTTGTCCCATGAGTAGTTTGTACCGCCATGTGCTGGCTGAGAGGAAGAGAACCCAGTCAAGGAAGCAGTCAGTGTCTGACCCGTGACACAGCTGTGCCGAATGTACCTGGGACACGTTCTGACTTTCTAAACCTAATATGGAGATCTTTGTATCTAACCCCATGCTGTACCTGTCCTGGGAGTGTTTGATGGGGACAGTGTAGAGGGAGCTTTACTCTGTATCTAACCCCGTGCTGTACCTGTCCTGGGAGTGTTTGATGGGGACAGTGTAGAGGGAGCTTTACTCTGTATCTAACCCCGTGCTGCACCTGTCCTGGGAGTGTTTGATGGGGGACAGTGTAGAGGGAGCTTTACTCTGTATCTAACCCCGTGCTGTACCTGTCCTGGGAGTGTTTGATGGGGACAGTGTAGAGGGAGCTTTACTCTGTATCTAACCCCGTGCTGCACCTGTCCTGGGAGTGTTTGATGGGGGACAGTGTAGAGGGAGCTTTACTCTGTATCTAACCCCGTGCTGTACCTGTCCTGGGAGTGTTTGATGGGGGACAGTGTAGAGGGAGCTTTACTCTGTATCTGACACTACTGTACCTGTTCTTGGAATGTTTGATGACAGTGTAGAGAGTGCTTTACTCCATCTAAAAGATAGTCCAGATCTTTTCCCAAAGGTCAGGGAGTCTAAAACTAGAGGGCATCGGTTTAACGTGAGGGGGGGAGAGATACACAAGTGTCCAGAGGGGCACTTTTTTCTCTCTCAGGGTGGCGAGTGTCTGGAACAAGCAGCCAGAGGCAGCAGTAGAGGCGGGTACAATTTTGTCTTTTAAAAAGCATTCAGGCAGTTACATGGGTTTGGAGGGATATAGGCCAAATGCAGGCGATAGGGACGAGCTTCGGGCTTTGAAAAAAAGAGGTGGCATGGACAAGTTGGGCCGAAGGGCCTGTTTCCATGCTGTAAATCTCTGTGACTCTATCCTCCCCTCTGCTCACCATAGTAATGTACGTTAGGGATTGTGAATGGGGCGACTTTTCCTCTTTATCTGGTAATTTTCTGTGTGGTTTATTACAGGTTGGAATCTGGAACAGATGTGTGAATCAACACACACGCTGACACGATTGCAATGTCACAGGTACGATTCTGACCATGTGGTGGGTCTGTCGCTGAGCCCACAGCCACGGTACCTACTCTTGTCCCATGAGTAGTTTGTACCGCCATGTGCTGGCTGAGAGGAAGAGAACCCAGTCAAGGAAGCAGTCAGTGTCTGACCCGTGACACAGCTGTGCCGAATGGAACTGGGACAAGTTCTGACTTTCTAGACCTAATATGGAGATCTTTGTATCTAACCCCGTGCTGTACCTGTCCTGGGAGTGTTTGATGGGGACAGTGTAGAGGGAGCTTTACTCTGTATCTAACCCCGTGCTGTACCTGTCCTGGGAGTGTTTGATGGGGACAGTGTAGAGGGAGCTTTACTCTGTATCTAACCCCATGCTGTACCTGTCCTGGGAGTGTTTGATGGGGGACAGTGGAGAGGGAGCTTTACTCTGTATCTAACCCCGTGCTGTACCTGTCCTGGGAGTGTTTGATGGGGACAGTGTAGAGGGAGCTTTACTCTGTATCTAACCCCATGCTGTACCTGTCCTGGGAGTGTTTGATGGGGGACAGTGGAGAGGGAGCTTTACTCTGTATCTAACCCCGTGCTGTACCTATCCTGGGAGTGTTTGATGGGGACAGTGTCGAGGGAGCTTTACTCTGTATCTAACCCCGTGCTGTACCTGTCCTGCGAGTGTTTGATGGGGGACAGTGTGGCGGGAGCTTTACTGTGTATCTAACTCCGTGCTGTACCTGTTCTGGGAGTGCTTGATGGGGACAGTGTGGCGGGAGCTTTACTCTGTATCTGACACAACTACCTGTTCCTGGAATGTTTGATGACAGTGTAGAGAGTGCTTTACTCGATCTAAAAGATAGTCAATAACTTTTCCCAAAGGTCGGGGAGTCTAAAACTAGAGGGCATAGGTTTAAGGTGAGGGGGGGAGATACAGAAGTGTCCAGATGGGCACTTTTTTCTCTCACAGGGTGGTGAGTGTCTGGAACAAGCTGCCAGAGGTAGTCGTAGAGGTGGGACCATTTTATCTTTTAAAAAGGGGTTTTAGACAGTTAGATGGGTACGATGGGTACAGAGGGATGTGGGCGAAATGAGGGACCAAGGGACTAGCTTAGGGGTTTGAAAAAAAGGGTGGCATGGACACGTTGGGCCGAAGGGCCGATTTCCATGCTGTAAATCTCTGTGACTCTATCCTCCCCTCTGCTCACCATCGTAATGTACGTTAGGGATTGTGAAAGGGGCGACTTTTCCTCTTTATCTGGTAATTTTCTGTGTGGTTTATTACAGGTTGGAATCTGGAACAGATGTGTGAATCAACACACACGCTGACACGATTGCAATGTCACAGGTACGATTCTGACCATGTGGTGGGTCTGTCGCTGAGCCCACAGCCACGGTACCTACTCTTGTCCCATGAGTAGTTTGTACCGCCATGTGGTGGCTGAGAGGAAGAGAACCCAGTCAAGGAAGCAGTCAGTGTCTGACCCGTGACACAGCTGTGCCGAATGTACCTGGGACACGTTCTGACTTTCTAAACCTAATATGGAGATCTTTGTATCTAACCCCATGCTGTACCTGTCCTGGGAGTGTTTGATGGGGACAGTGTAGAGGGAGCTTTACTCTGTATCTAACCCCGTGCTGCACCTGTCCTGGGAGTGTTTGATGGGGGACAGTGTAGAGGGAGCTTTACTCTGTATCTAACCCCGTGCTGTACCTGTCCTGGGAGTGTTTGATGGGGACAGTGTAGAGGGAGCTTTACTCTGTATCTAACCCCGTGCTGCACCTGTCCTGGGAGTGTTTGATGGGGGACAGTGTAGAGGGAGCTTTACTCTGTATCTAACCCCGTGCTGTACCTGTCCTGGGAGTGTTTGATGGGGGACAGTGTAGAGGGAGCTTTACTCTGTATCTGACACTACTGTACCTGTTCTTGGAATGTTTGATGACAGTGTAGAGAGTGCTTTACTCCATCTAAAAGATAGTCCAGATCTTTTCCCAAAGGTCAGGGAGTCTAAAACTAGAGGGCATCGGTTTAACGTGAGGGGGGGAGAGATACACAAGTGTCCAGAGGGGCACTTTTTTCTCTCTCAGGGTGGCGAGTGTCTGGAACAAGCAGCCAGAGGCAGCAGTAGAGGCGGGTACAATTTTGTCTTTTAAAAAGCATTCAGGCAGTTACATGGGTTTGGAGGGATATAGGCCAAATGCAGGCGATAGGGACGAGCTTCGGGCTTTGAAAAAAAGAGGTGGCATGGACAAGTTGGGCCGAAGGGCCTGTTTCCATGCTGTAAATCTCTGTGACTCTATCCTCCCCTCTGCTCACCATAGTAATGTACGTTAGGGATTGTGAATGGGGCGACTTTTCCTCTTTATCTGGTAATTTTCTGTGTGGTTTATTACAGGTTGGAATCTGGAACAGATGTGTGAATCAACACACACGCTGACACGATTGCAATGTCACAGGTACGATTCTGACCATGTGGCGGGTCTGTCGCTGAGCCCACAGCCACGGTACCTACTCTTGTCCCATGAGTAGTTTGTACCGCCATGTGCTGGCTGAGAGGAAGAGAACCCAGTCAAGGAAGCAGTCAGTGTCTGACCCGTGACACAGCTGTGCCGAATGTACCTGGGACACGTTCTGACTTTCTGAACCTAATATGGAGATCTTTGTATCTAACCCCATGCTGTACCTGTCCTGGGAGTGTTTGATGGGGACAGTGTAGAGGGAGCTTTACTCTGTATCTAACCCCATGCTGTACCTGTCCTGGGAGTGTTTGATGGGGGACAGTGTAGAGAGTGCTTTACTCTATCGACAAGATAGTCAATATATTTTTCCCAAAGGTCGGGAAGTCTGAAACTAGAGGGCATAGGTTTCAGGTGAGGGGGGGAGATACAGAAGTGTCCAGAGGGGCACTTTTTTCTCTCACAGGGTGGTGAGTGTCTGGCACAAGCTGCTCGAGGCAGGTACAAGTTAGTCTTTTAAAAAGCATTAGGCAGTTACATGGGTAAAATTGGTCTCGAAGGATATGGGCGAAATGAGGGACCAAGGGACTAGCTTCGGGGTTTGAAAAAAAGGGCGTCATGGACACGTTGGGCCGAAGGGCCTGTGTCCATGCTGTAAATCTCTGTGACTCTATCCTCCCCTCTGCTCACCATAGTAATGTACGTTAGGGATTGTGAAAGGGGGGCGACTTTTCCTCTTTATCTGGTAATTTTCTGTGTGGTTTATTACAGGTTGGAATCTGGAACAGATGTGTGAATCAACACACACGCTGACACGATTGCAATGTCACAGGTACGATTCTGACCATGTGGTGGGTCTGTCGCTGAGCCCACAGCCACGGTACCTACTCTTGTCCCATGAGTAGTTTGTACCGCCATGTGCTGGCTGAGAGGAAGAGAACCCAGTCAAGGAAGCAGTCAGTGTCTGACCCGTGACACAGCTGTGCCGAATGTACCTGGGACACGTTCTGACTTTCTAAACCGAATATGGAGATCTTTGTATCTAACCCCGTGCTGTACCTGTCCTGGGAGTGTTTGATGGGGACAGTGTAGAGGGAGCTTTACTCTATATCTAACCCCGTGCTGTACCTGTCCTGGGAGTGTTTGATGGGGACAGTGTAGAGGGTGCTTTATTCTGTATCTAACCCCGTGCTGTACCTGTCCTGGGAGTGTTTGATGGGGACAGTGTAGAGGGAGCTTTACTCTGTATCTAACCCTGTGCTGTGCCTGTCCTGCGAGTGCTTTATGGGGGACAGTGTAGAGGGAGCTTTACTCTGTGCCTAACCCCGTGCTGTACCTGTCCTGGGAGTGTTTGATGGGGGACAGTGTCGAGGGAGCTTGACTCTGTATCTAACCCCGTGCTGTACCTTTCCTTGGGAGTGTTTGATGGGGACAGTGTAAAGGGTGCTTTACTCTGTATCTAACCCTGTGCTGTCCCTGTCCTGCGGGTGATTGATGGGGGACAGTGGAGAGGGAGCTTTACTCTGTATCTAACCCCGTGCTGTACCTGTCCTGGGAGTGTTTGATGGGGACAGTGTACAGGGAGCTTTACTCTGTATCTAACCCTGTGCTGTACCTGTCCTGGGAGTGTTTGATTTGGACAGTGTGAAGGGTGCTTTACTCTGTATCTAACCCCGTGCTGTACCTTTCCTTGGGAGTGTTTGATGGGGACAGTGTAGAGGGAGCTTTACTCTGTATCTAACCCCGTGCTGTACCTGTCCTGGGAGTGTTTGATGGGGACAGTGTAGAGGGAGCTTTACTCTGTAT
This sequence comes from Mustelus asterias, assembly GCF_964213995.1. Taxonomy (NCBI): domain Eukaryota; kingdom Metazoa; phylum Chordata; class Chondrichthyes; order Carcharhiniformes; family Triakidae; genus Mustelus; species Mustelus asterias. The sequence goes on along the minus strand of NW_027591815.1, from coordinate 33,917 downwards.
CTAACCCCGTGCTGTACCTGTCCTGGGAGTGTTTGATTTGGACAGTGTGAAGGGAGCTTTACTCTGTATCTAACCCCGTGCTGTACCTTTCCTTGGGAGTGTTTGATGGGGACAGTGTAGAGGGAGCTTTACTCTGTATCTAACCCCGTGCTGTACCTGTCCTGGGAGTGTTTGATGGGGACAGTGTAGAGGGAGCTTTACTCTGTATCTAACCCCGTGCTGTACCTGTCCTGGGAGTGTTTGATGGGGGACAGTGTAGAGAGTGCTTTACTCTATCGACAAGATAGTCAATATATTTTTCCCAAAGGTCGGGAAGTCTGAAACTAGAGGGCATAGGTTTCAGGTGAGGGGGGGAGATACAGAAGTGTCCAGAGGGGCACTTTTTTCTCTCACAGGGTGGTGAGTGTCTGGCACAAGCTGCTCGAGGCAGGTACAAGTTAGTCTTTTAAAAAGCATTAGGCAGTTACATGGGTAAAATGGGTCTCGAAGGATATGGGCGAAATGAGGGACCAAGGGACTAGCTTCGGGGTTTGAAAAAAAGGGCGTCATGGACACGTTGGGCCGAAGGGCCTGTGTCCATGCTGTAAATCTCTGTGACTCTATCCTCCCCTCTGCTCACCATAGTAATGTACGTTAGGGATTGTGAAAGGGGGGCGACTTTTCCTCTTTATCTGGTAATTTTCTGTGTGGTTTATTACAGGTTGGAATCTGGAACAGATGTGTGAATCAACACACACGCTGACACGATTGCAATGTCACAGGTACGATTCTGACCATGTGGTGGGTCTGTCGCTGAGCCCACAGCCACGGTACCTACTCTTGTCCCATGAGTAGTTTGTACCGCCATGTGCTGGCTGAGAGGAAGAGAACCCAGTCAAGGAAGCAGTCAGTGTCTGACCCGTGACACAGCTGTGCCGAATGTACCTGGGACACGTTCTGACTTTCTAAACCGAATATGGAGATCTTTGTATCTAACCCCGTGCTGTACCTGTCCTGGGAGTGTTTGATGGGGGACAGTGTAGAGGGAGGGAGCTTTACTCTGTATCTAACCCCGTGCTGTACCTGTCCTGGGAGTGTTTGATGGGGACAGTGTAGAGGGAGCTTTACTCTGTATCGAACCCCGTGCTGTACCTGTCCTGGGAGTGTTTCAAGGGGGCAGTGTTGAGGGAGCTTTACTCTATATCTAACCCCGTGCTGTACCTGTCCTGGGAGTGTTTGATGGGGACAGTGTAGAGGGTGCTTTATTCTGTATCTAACCCCGTGCTGTACCTGTCCTGGGAGTGTTTGATGGGGACAGTGTAGAGGGAGCTTTACTCTGTATCTAACCCTGTGCTGTGCCTGTCCTGCGAGTGCTTTATGGGGGACAGTGTAGAGGGAGCTTTACTCTGTGCCTAACCCCGTGCTGTACCTGTCCTGGGAGTGTTTGATGGGGGACAGTGTCGAGGGAGCTTGACTCTGTATCTAACCCCGTGCTGTACCTTTCCTTGGGAGTGTTTGATGGGGACAGTGTAAAGGGTGCTTTACTCTGTATCTAACCCTGTGCTGTCCCTGTCCTGCGGGTGTTTGATGGGGGACAGTGTAGAGGGAGCTTTACTCTGTATCTAACCCCGTGCTGTACCTGTCCTGGGAGTGTTTGATGGGGGACAGTGTAGTGCGATCGTTACTCTGTACCTACCCTGAGAAACAAATGTCTCCTACATCTGAAAACCCTTTTGGCTCTGACCCTTGTACGTAACCTGCCTGAATTCTTGTCACGTTATTTACTGATGATTACAAATGGAGTAAATCTAATACTCTTAACCCTTTATCCCTTGGCCCTCCCAGACAACCTGTCTCCTGTCACCTTCCCCTGTTCAATTCAACCTGATCCCTCTCTGTTTTCTTCAACTCCACAGAAACCTGACAATGAAAGTATTCATGTCAGCGTCAAGGAAAAGGCAAATGTGTTCATTCTGCCTCTGTTTGATGTCACACACTGCATCCTCCCCTCTGCTCACCATCGTAATGTACGTTAGGGATTGTGAAAGGGGCGACTTTTCCTCTTTATCTGGTAATTTTCTGTGTGGTTTATTACAGGTTGGAATCTGGAACAGATGTGTGAATCAACACACACGCTGACACGATTGCAATGTCACAGGTACGATTCTGACCATGTGGTGGGTCTGTCGCTGAGCCCACAGCCACGGTACCTACTCTTGTCCCATGAGTAGTTTGTACCGCCATGTGGTGGCTGAGAGGAAGAGAACCCAGTCAAGGAAGCAGTCAGTGTCTGACCCGTGACACAGCTGTGCCGAATGTACCTGGGACACGTTCTGACTTTCTAAACCGAATATGGAGATCTTTGTATCTAACCCCATGCTGTACCTGTCCTGGGAGTGTTTGATGGGGACAGTGTAGAGGGAGCTTTACTCTGTATCTAACCCCGTGCTGTACCTGTCCTGGCAGTGTTTGATGGGGACAGTGTCGAGGGAGCTTTACTCTGTATCTAACCCCGTGCTGTACCTGTCCTGGGAGTGTTTGATGGGGACAGTGTAAAGGGAGCTTTACTCTGTATCTAACCCTGTGCTGTCCCTGTCCTGCGGGTGTTTGATGGGGGACAGTGGAGAGGGAGCTTTACTCTGTATCTAACCCCGTGCTGTACCTGTCTTGGGAGTGTTTGATGGGGACAGTGTAGAGGGAGCTTTACTCTGTATCTAACCCTGTGCTGTACCTGTCCTGGGAGTGTTTGATTTGGACAGTGTGAAGGGTGCTTTACTCTGTATCTAACCCCGTACTGTACCTGTCCTGGGAGTGTTTGATGGGGACAGTGTAAAGGGAGCTTTACTCTGTATCTAACCCTGTGCTGTCCCTGTCCTGCGGGTGTTTGATGGGGGACAGTGGAGAGGGAGCTTTACTCTGTATCTAACCCCGTGCTGTACCTATCCTGGGAGTGTTTGATGTGTCAGTGTCGAGGGGGCTTGACCCTGTATCAAACGCCGTTCCAGGAGCCTTTGATGGGGGATAGTGTAGAGGGAGCTTTACTCTGTATCTAACCCCGTGCTTTACCTGTCCTGGGAGTGTTTGATGGGGGACAGTGTAGAGGGAGCTTTTCTCTGCATCTAACCCCGTGCTGTACCTGTCCTGGGAGTGTTTGATGGGGGACAGTGTAGAGGGAGCTTTACTCTGTATCTAACCCCGTGCTGTACCTGTCCTGGGAGTGTTTGATGGGGGACAGTGTAGTGCGATCGTTACTCTGTACCTACCCTGAGAAACAAATGTCTCCTACATCTGAAAACCCTTTTGGCTCTGACCCTTGTACGTAACCTGCCTGAATTCTTGTCACGTTATTTACTGATGATTATAAATGGAGTAAATCTAATACTCTTAACCCTTTATCCCTTGGCCCTCCCAGACAACCTGTCTCCTGTCACCTTCCCCTGTTCAATTCAACCTGATCCCTCTCTGTTTTCTTCAACTCCACAAAAACCTGACAATGAAAGTATTTATGTCAGCGTCAAGGAAAAGGCAAATGTGTTCATTCTGCCTCTGTTTGATGTCACACACTGCATCCTCCCCTCTGCTCACCATCGTAATGTACGTTAGGGATTGTGAAAGGGGCGACTTTTCCTCTTTATCTGGTAATTTTCTGTGTGGTGTGTTACAGGTTGGAACCTGGAACAGATGTGTGAATCAACACACGCTGACACGACCGCAATGTCACAGGTACGATTCTGACCATGTGGTGGGTCTGTCGCTGAGCCCACAGCCACGGTACCTACTCTTGTCCCATGAGTAGTTTGTACCGCCATGTGCTGGCTGAGAGGAAGAGAACCCAGTCAAGGAAGCAGTCAGTGTCTGACCCGTGACACAGCTGTGCCGAATGTACCTGGGACAAGTTCTGACTTTCTAAACCTAATATGGAGATCTTTGTATCTAACCCCGTGCTGTACCTGTCCTGGGAGTGTTTGATGGGGACAGTGTCGAGGGAGCTTTACTCTGTATCTAATCCCACGCAATACCTGTCCTGCTGCGAGTGTTTGATGGGGGACAGTGTAGAGGGAGCTTTACTCTGTATCTAACCCCGCGCTGTACCTGCCCTGCGAGTGTTTGATGGGGACAGTGTGGAGGGAGCTTTACTCTGTATCTAACCCCGTGCTGTACCTGCCCTGCGAGTGTTTGATGGGGACAGTGTGGAGGGAGCTTTACTCTGTATCTAACCCCGTGCTGTACCTGCCCTGGGAGTGTTTGATGGGGACAGTGTAGAGGGAGCTTTACTCTGTACCTAACCCCGTGCTGTACCTGTCCTGGGAGTGTTTGATGGGGGGCAGTTTAGTGGGATCTTTACTCTGTATCTAACGCCGTGCTGTATCTGTCCTGGGAGTGTTTGATGGGGGACAGTGTAGAGGAAGCTTTACTCTGTATCTAACCCCGTGCTGTACCTGCCCTGCGAGTGTTTGATGGGGACAGTGTGGAGGGATCTTTACTCGGTATCTAACCCTGTGCTGTACCTGTCCTGGGAGTGTTTGATGGGGACAGTGTTGAGGGAGCTTTACTCTATATCTAATCCCACGCAATACCTGTCCTGCTGCGAGTGTTTGATGGGGGACAGTGTAGAGGGAGCTTTACTCTGTATCTAACCCCGTGCTGTACCTGTCCTGGGAGTGTTTGATGGGGACAGTGTAGAGGGAGCTTTACTCTGTATCTAACCCCGTGCTGTACCTGTCCTGGGAGTGTTTGATGGGGGACAGTGTAGAGGGAGCTTTACTCTATCTAACCCCGTGCTGTACCTGTCCTGGGAGTGTTTGATGGGGGACAGTGTAGAGGGAGTTTTACTCTGTATCTAACCCCGTGTTGTACCTGTCCTGGGAGTGTTTGATGGGGACAGTGTAGAGGGAGCTTCACTCTGTACCTAACCCCGTGCTGTACCTGTCCTGGGAGTGTTTGATGGGGGACAGTTTAGTGGGAGCTTTACTCTGTATCTAACCCCGTGTTGTACCTGTCCTGGGAGTGTTTGATGGGGACAGTGTCGAGAGAGCTTTACTCTGTATCTAACCCCGTGCTGTCCCTGTCCTGGGAGTGTTTGATGGGGGACAGTGTGGAGGGAGCTTTACTCTGTATCTAACCCCGTGCTGTACCTGTCCTGGGAGTGTTTGATGGGGACAGTGTAGAGGGAGCTTTACTCTGTATCTAACCCCGTGCTGTACCTGTCCTGGGAGTGTTTGATGGGGGACAGTGTAGAGGGAGCTTTACTCTGTATCTAACCCCGTGCTGTACCTGTCCTGGGAGTGTTTGATGGGGGACAGTGTAGAGGGAGATTTACTCTGTATCTAACCCCGTGTTGTACCTGTCCTGGGAGTGTTTGATGGGACAGTGTAGAGGGAGCTTCACTCTGTACCTAACCCCGTGCTGTACCTGTCCTGGGAGTGTTTGATGGGGGACAGTTTAGTGGGAGCTTTACTCTGTATGTAACCCCGTGTTGTACCTGTCCTGGGAGTGTTTGATGGGGACAGTGTCGAGAGAGCTTTACTCTGTATCTAACCCCGTGCTGTCCCTGTCCTGGGAGTGTTTGATGGGGACAGTGTAGAGGGAGCTTTACTCTGTATCTAACCCCGTGTTGTACCTGTCCTGGGAGTGTTTGATGGGGACAGTGTAGAGGGAGCTTTACTCTGTATCTAACCCCGTGCTGTACCTGTCCTGGGAGTGTTTGATGGGGACAGTGTAGAGGGTGCTTTACTCTGTATCTAACTCCGTGCTCTACCTGTCCTGGGAGTGTTTGATGGGGGACAGTGGAGAGGGAGCTTTACTCTGTATCTAACCCCGTGTTGTACCTGTCCTGGGAGTGTTTGATTTGGACAGTGTGAAGGGTGCTTTACTCTGTATCTAACCCCGTGCTGTACCTGTCCTGCGGGTGTTTGATGGGGACTGTGTAGAGGGAGCTTTACTCTGTATCTATCCCCATGCTGTACCTGTCCTGGGAGTGTTTGATGGGGACAGTGTTGAAGGAGCTTTACTCTGTATCTAACCCCGTGCTGTACCTGTCCTGGGAGTGTTTGATGGGGACAGTGTAAAGGGAGCTTTACTCTGTATCTAACCCTGTGCTGTCCCTGTCCTGCGGGTGTTTGATGGGGGACAGTGGAGAGGGAGCTTTACTCTGTATCTAACCCTGTGCTGTCCCTGTCCTGCGGGTGTTTGATGGGGGACAGTGGAGAGGGAGCTTTACTCTGTATCTAACCCCGTGCTGTACCTATCCTGGGAGTGTTTGATGTGTCAGTGTCGAGGGGGCTTGACTCTGTATCAAACCCCGTTCCAGGAGCCTTTGATGGGGGATAGTGTAGAGGGAGCTTTACTCTGTATCTAACCCCGTGCTTTACCCGTCCTGGGAGTGTTTGATGGGGGACAGTGTAGAGGGAGCTTTACTCTGTATCTAACCCCGTGCTGTACCTGTCCTGGGAGTGTTTGATGGGGGACAGTGTAGTGCGATCGTTACTCTGTACTTACCCTGAGAAACAAATGTCTCCTACATCTGAAAACCCTTTTGGCTCTGACCCTTGTACGTAACCTGCCTGAATTCTTGTCACGTTATTTACTGATGATTACAAATGGAGTAAATCTAATACTCTTAACCCTTTATCCCTTGGCCCTCCCAGACAACCTGTCTCCTGTCACCTTCCCCTGTTCAATTCAACCTGATCCCTCTCTGTTTTCTTCAACTCCACAGAAACCTGACAATGAAAGTATTCATGTCAGCGTCAAGGAAAAGGCAAATGTGTTCATTCTGCCTCTGTTTGATGTCACACACTGCATCCTCCCCTCTGCTCACCATCGTAATGTACGTTAGGGATTGTGAAAGGGGCGACTTTTCCTCTTTATCTGGTAATTTTCTGTGTGGTTTATTACAGGTTGGAATCTGGAACAGATGTGTGAATCAACACACACGCTGACACGATTGCAATGTCACAGGTACGATTCTGACCATGTGGCGGGTCTGTCGCTGAGCCCACAGCCATGGTACCTACTCTTGTCCCATGAGTAGTTTGTACCGCCATGTGGTGGCTGAGAGGAAGAGAACCCAGTCAAGGAAGCAGTCAGTGTCTGACCCGTGACACAGCTGTGCCGAATGGAACTGGGACAAGTTCTGACTTTCTAAACCTAATATGGAGATCTTTGTATCTAACCCCGTGCTGTACCTGTCCTGGGAGTGTTTGATGGGGACAGTGTCGAGGGAGCTTTACTCTGTATCTAATCCCACGCAATACCTGTCCTGCTGCGAGTGTTTGATGGGGGACAGTGTAGAGGGAGCTTTACTCTGTATCTAACCCCGCGCTGTACCTGCCCTGCGAGTGTTTGATGGGGACAGTGTGGAGGGAGCTTTACTCTGTATCTAACCCCGTGCTGTACCTGCCCTGCGAGTGTTTGATGGGGACAGTGTGGAGGGAGCTTTACTCTGTATCTAACCCCGTGCTGTACCTGCCCTGGGAGTGTTTGATGGGGACAGTGTAGAGGGAGCTTTACTCTGTACCTAACCCCGTGCTGTACCTGTCCTGGGAGTGTTTGATGGGGGGCAGTTTAGTGGGATCTTTACTCTGTATCTAACGCCGTGCTGTATCTGTCCTGGGAGTGTTTGATGGGGGACAGTGTAGAGGAAGCTTTACTCTGTATCTAACCCCGTGCTGTACCTGCCCTGCGAGTGTTTGATGGGGACAGTGTGGAGGGATCTTTACTCGGTATCTAACCCTGTGCTGTACCTGTCCTGGGAGTGTTTGATGGGGACAGTGTTGAGGGAGCTTTACTCTATATCTAATCCCACGCAATACCTGTCCTGCTGCGAGTGTTTGATGGGGGACAGTGTAGAGGGAGCTTTACTCTGTATCTAACCCCGTGCTGTACCTGTCCTGGGAGTGTTTGATGGGGACAGTGTAGAGGGAGCTTTACTCTGTATCTAACCCCGTGCTGTACCTGTCCTGGGAGTGTTTGATGGGGGACAGTGTAGAGGGAGCTTTACTCTATCTAACCCCGTGCTGTACCTGTCCTGGGAGTGTTTGATGGGGGACAGTGTAGAGGGAGCTTTACTCTGTATCTAACCCCGTGTTGTACCTGTCCTGGGAGTGTTTGATGGGGACAGTGTAGAGGGAGCTTCACTCTGTACCTAACCCCGTGCTGTACCTGTCCTGGGAGTGTTTGATGGGGGACAGTTTAGTGGGAGCTTTACTCTGTATCTAACCCCGTGTTGTACCTGTCCTGGGAGTGTTTGATGGGGACAGTGTCGAGAGAGCTTTACTCTGTATCTAACCCCGTGCTGTCCCTGTCCTGGGAGTGTTTGATGGGGGACAGTGTGGAGGGAGCTTTACTCTGTATCTAACCCCGTGCTGTACCTGTCCTGGGAGTGTTTGATGGGGACAGTGTAGAGGGAGCTTTACTCTGTATCTAACCCCGTGCTGTACCTGTCCTGGGAGTGTTTGATGGGGGACAGTGTAGAGGGAGCTTTACTCTGTATCTAACCCCGTGCTGTACCTGTCCTGGGAGTGTTTGATGGGGGACAGTGTAGAGGGAGCTTTACTCTGTATCTAACCCCGTGTTGTACCTGTCCTGGGAGTGTTTGATGGGACAGTGTAGAGGGAGCTTCACTCTGTACCTAACCCCGTGCTGTACCTGTCCTGGGAGTGTTTGATGGGGGACAGTTTAGTGGGAGCTTTACTCTGTATGTAACCCCGTGTTGTACCTGTCCTGGGAGTGTTTGATGGGGACAGTGTCGAGAGAGCTTTACTCTGTATCTAACCCCGTGCTGTCCCTGTCCTGGCAGTGTTTGATGGGGACAGTGTAGAGGGAGCTTTACTCTGTATCTAACCCCGTGTTGTACCTGTCCTGGGAGTGTTTGATGGGGACAGTGTAGAGGGAGCTTTACTCTGTATCTAACCCCGTGCTGTACCTGTCCTGGGAGTGTTTGATGGGGACAGTGTAGAGGGTGCTTTACTCTGTATCTAACTCCGTGCTCTACCTGTCCTGGGAGTGTTTGATGGGGGACAGTGGAGAGGGAGCTTTACTCTGTATCTAACCCCGTGTTGTACCTGTCCTGGGAGTGTTTGATTTGGACAGTGTGAAGGGTGCTTTACTCTGTATCTAACCCCGTGCTGTACCTGTCCTGCGGGTGTTTGATGGGGACTGTGTAGAGGGAGCTTTACTCTGTATCTATCCCCATGCTGTACCTGTCCTGGGAGTGTTTGATGGGGACAGTGTTGAGGGAGCTTTACTCTGTATCTAACCCCGTGCTGTACCTGTCCTGGGAGTGTTTGATGGGGACAGTGTAAAGGGAGCTTTACTCTGTATCTAACCCTGTGCTGTCCCTGTCCTGCGGGTGTTTGATGGGGGACAGTGGAGAGGGAGCTTTACTCTGTATCTAACCCTGTGCTGTCCCTGTCCTGCGGGTGTTTGATGGGGGACAGTGGAGAGGGAGCTTTACTCTGTATCTAACCCCGTGCTGTACCTATCCTGGGAGTGTTTGATGTGTCAGTGTCGAGGGGGCTTGACTCTGTATCAAACCCCGTTCCAGGAGCCTTTGATGGGGGATAGTGTAGAGGGAGCTTTACTCTGTATCTAACCCCGTGCTTTACCCGTCCTGGGAGTGTTTGATGGGGGACAGTGTAGAGGGAGCTTTACTCTGTATCTAACCCCGTGCTGTACCTGTCCTGGGAGTGTTTGATGGGGGACAGTGTAGTGCGATCGTTACTCTGTACTTACCCTGAGAAACAAATGTCTCCTACATCTGAAAACCCTTTTGGCTCTGACCCTTGTACGTAACCTGCCTGAATTCTTGTCACGTTATTTACTGATGATTACAAATGGAGTAAATCTAATACTCTTAACCCTTTATCCCTTGGCCCTCCCAGACAACCTGTCTCCTGTCACCTTCCCCTGTTCAATTCAACCTGATCCCTCTCTGTTTTCTTCAACTCCACAGAAACCTGACAATGAAAGTATTCATGTCAGCGTCAAGGAAAAGGCAAATGTGTTCATTCTGCCTCTGTTTGATGTCACACACTGCATCCTCCCCTCTGCTCACCATCGTAATGTACGTTAGGGATTGTGAAAGGGGCGACTTTTCCTCTTTATCTGGTAATTTTCTGTGTGGTTTATTACAGGTTGGAATCTGGAACAGATGTGTGAATCAACACACACGCTGACACGACCGCAATGTCACAGGTACGATTCTGACCATGTGGTGGGTCTGTCGCTGAGCCCACAGCCACGGTACCTACTCTTGTCCCATGAGAAGTTTGTACCGCCATGTGCTGGCTGAGAGGAAGAGAACCCAGTCAAGGAAGCAGTCAGTGTCTGACCCGTGACACAGCTGTGCCGAATGTACCTGGGACACGTTCTGACTTTCTAAACCTAATATGGAGATCTTTGTATCTAACCCCGTGCTGTACCTGTCCTGGGAGTGTTTGATGGGGACAGTGTCGAGGGAGCTTTACTCTGTATCTAATCCCACGCAATACCTGTCCTGCTGCGAGTGTTTGATGGGGGACAGTGTAGAGGGAGCTTTACTCTGTATCTAACCCCGCGCTGTACCTGCCCTGCGAGTGTTTGATGGGGACAGTGTGGAGGGAGCTTTACTCTGTATCTAACCCCGTGCTGTACCTGCCCTGCGAGTGTTTGATGGGGACAGTGTGGAGGGAGCTTTACTCTGTATCTAACCCCGTGCTGTACCTGCCCTGGGAGTGTTTGATGGGGACAGTGTAGAGGGAGCTTTACTCTGTACCTAACCCCGTGCTGTACCTGTCCTGGGAGTGTTTGATGGGGGGCAGTTTAGTGGGATCTTTACTCTGTATCTAACGCCGTGCTGTATCTGTCCTGGGAGTGTTTGATGGGGGACAGTGTAGAGGAAGCTTTACTCTGTATCTAACCCCGTGCTGTACCTGCCCTGCGAGTGTTTGATGGGGACAGTGTGGAGGGATCTTTACTCGGTATCTAACCCTGTGCTGTACCTGTCCTGGGAGTGTTTGATGGGGACAGTGTTGAGGGAGCTTTACTCTATATCTAATCCCACGCAATACCTGTCCTGCTGCGAGTGTTTGATGGGGGACAGTGTAGAGGGAGCTTTACTCTGTATCTAACCCCGTGCTGTACCTGTCCTGGGAGTGTTTGATGGGGACAGTGTAGAGGGAGCTTTACTCTGTATCTAACCCCGTGCTGTACCTGTCCTGGGAGTGTTTGATGGGGGACAGTGCAGAGGGAGCTTTACTCTATCTAACCCCGTGCTGTACCTGTCCTGGGAGTGTTTGATGGGGGACAGTGGAGAGGGAGCTTTACTCTGTATCTAACCCCGTGTTGTACCTGTCCTGGGAGTGTTTGATGGGGACAGTGTAGAGGGAGCTTCACTCTGTACCTAACCCCGTGCTGTACCTGTCCTGGGAGTGTTTGATGGGGGACAGTTTAGTGGGAGCTTTACTCTGTATCTAACCCCGTGTTGTACCTGTCCTGGGAGTGTTTGATGGGGACAGTGTCGAGAGAGCTTTACTCTGTATCTAACCCCGTGCTGTCCCTGTCCTGGGAGTGTTTGATGGGGGACAGTGTGGAGGGAGCTTTACTCTGTATCTAACCCCGTGCTGTACCTGTCCTGGGAGTGTTTGATGGGGACAGTGTAGAGGGAGCTTTACTCTGTATCTAACCCCGTGCTGTACCTGTCCTGGGAGTGTTTGATGGGGGACAGTGTAGAGGGAGCTTTACTCTGTATCTAACCCCGTGCTGTACCTGTCCTGGGAGTGTTTGATGGGGGACAGTGTAGAGGGAGCTTTACTCTGTATCTAACCCCGTGTTGTACCTGTCCTGGGAGTGTTTGATGGGACAGTGTAGAGGGAGCTTCACTCTGTACCTAACCCCGTGCTGTACCTGTCCTGGGAGTGTTTGATGGGGGACAGTTTAGTGGGAGCTTTACTCTGTATGTAACCCCGTGTTGTACCTGTCCTGGGAGTGTTTGATGGGGACAGTGTCGAGAGAGCTTTACTCTGTATCTAACCCCGTGCTGTCCCTGTCCTGGCAGTGTTTGATGGGGACAGTGTAGAGGGAGCTTTACTCTGTATCTAACCCCGTGTTGTACCTGTCCTGGGAGTGTTTGATGGGGACAGTGTAGAGGGAGCTTTACTCTGTATCTAACCCCGTGCTGTACCTGTCCTGGGAGTGTTTGATGGGGACAGTGTAGAGGGTGCTTTACTCTGTATCTAACTCCGTGCTCTACCTGTCCTGGGAGTGTTTGATGGGGGACAGTGGAGAGGGAGCTTTACTCTGTATCTAACCCCGTGTTGTACCTGTCCTGGGAGTGTTTGATTTGGACAGTGTGAAGGGTGCTTTACTCTGTATCTAACCCCGTGCTGTACCTGTCCTGCGGGTGTTTGATGGGGACTGTGTAGAGGGAGCTTTACTCTGTATCTATCCCCATGCTGTACCTGTCCTGGGAGTGTTTGATGGGGACAGTGTTGAGGGAGCTTTACTCTGTATCTAACCCCGTGCTGTACCTGTCCTGGGAGTGTTTGATGGGGACAGTGTAAAGGGAGCTTTACTCTGTATCTAACCCTGTGCTGTCCCTGTCCTGCGGGTGTTTGATGGGGGACAGTGGAGAGGGAGCTTTACTCTGTATCTAACCCTGTGCTGTCCCTGTCCTGCGGGTGTTTGATGGGGGACAGTGGAGAGGGAGCTTTACTCTGTATCTAACCCCGTGCTGTACCTATCCTGGGAGTGTTTGATGTGTCAGTGTCGAGGGGGCTTGACTCTGTATCAAACCCCGTTCCAGGAGCCTTTGATGGGGGATAGTGTAGAGGGAGCTTTACTCTGTATCTAACCCCGTGCTTTACCCGTCCTGGGAGTGTTTGATGGGGGACAGTGTAGAGGGAGCTTTACTCTGTATCTAACCCCGTGCTGTACCTGTCCTGGGAGTGTTTGATGGGGGACAGTGTAGTGCGATCGTTACTCTGTACTTACCCTGAGAAACAAATGTCTCCTACATCTGAAAACCCTTTTGGCTCTGACCCTTGTACGTAACCTGCCTGAATTCTTGTCACGTTATTTACTGATGATTACAAATGGAGTAAATCTAATACTCTTAACCCTTTATCCCTTGGCCCTCCCAGACAACCTGTCTCCTGTCACCTTCCCCTGTTCAATTCAACCTGATCCCTCTCTGTTTTCTTCAACTCCACAGAAACCTGACAATGAAAGTATTCATGTCAGCGTCAAGGAAAAGGCAAATGTGTTCATTCTGCCTCTGTTTGATGTCACACACTGCATCCTCCCCTCTGCTCACCATCGTAATGTACGTTAGGGATTGTGAAAGGGGCGACTTTCCCTCTTTATCTGGTAATTTTCTGTGTGGTTTATTACAGGTTGGAATCTGGAACAGATGTGTGAATCAACACACACGCTGACACGATCGCAATGTCACAGGTACGATTCTGACCATGTGGTGGGTCTGTCGCTGAGCCCACAGCCACGGTACCTACTCTTGTCCCATGAGTAGTTTGTACCGCCATGTGCTGGCTGAGAGGAAGAGAACCCAGTCAAGGAAGCAGTCAGTGTCTGACCCGTGACACAGCTGTGCCGAATGGAACTGGGACAAGTTCTGACTTTCTAAACCTAATATGGAGATCTTTGTATCTAACCCCGTGCTGTACCTGTCCTGGGAGTGTTTGATGGGGACAGTGTCGAGGGAGCTTTACTCTGTATCTAATCCCACGCAATACCTGTCCTGCTGCGAGTGTTTGATGGGGACAGTGTGGAGGGAGCTTTACTCTGTATCTAACCCCGTGCTGTACCTGCCCTGCGAGTGTTTGATGGGGACAGTGTGGAGGGAGCTTTACTCTGTATCTAACCCCGTGCTGTACCTGCCCTGCGAGTGTTTGATGGGGGACAGTGTAGAGGGAGCTTTACTCTGTATCTAACCCCGTGCTGTACCTGCCCTGGGAGTGTTTGATGGGGACAGTGTAGAGGGAGCTTTACTCTGTACCTAACCCCGTGCTGTACCTGTCCTGGGAGTGTTTGATGGGGGGCAGTTTAGTGGGATCTTTACTCTGTATCTAACGCCGTGCTGTATCTGTCCTGGGAGTGTTTGATGGGGGACAGTGTAGAGGAAGCTTTACTCTGTATCTAACCCCGTGCTGTACCTGCCCTGCGAGTGTTTGATGGGGACAGTGTGGAGGGATCTTTACTCGGTATCTAACCCTGTGCTGTACCTGTCCTGGGAGTGTTTGATGGGGACAGTGTTGAGGGAGCTTTACTCTATATCTAATCCCACGCAATACCTGTCCTGCTGCGAGTGTTTGATGGGGGACAGTGTAGAGGGAGCTTTACTCTGTATCTAACCCCGTGCTGTACCTGTCCTGGGAGTGTTTGATGGGGACAGTGTAGAGGGAGCTTTACTCTGTATCTAACCCCGTGCTGTACCTGTCCTGGGAGTGTTTGATGGGGGACAGTGCAGAGGGAGCTTTACTCTATCTAACCCCGTGCTGTACCTGTCCTGGGAGTGTTTGATGGGGGACAGTGGAGAGGGAGCTTTACTCTGTATCTAACCCCGTGTTGTACCTGTCCTGGGAGTGTTTGATGGGGACAGTGTAGAGGGAGCTTCACTCTGTACCTAACCCCGTGCTGTACCTGTCCTGGGAGTGTTTGATGGGGGACAGTTTAGTGGGAGCTTTACTCTGTATCTAACCCCGTGTTGTACCTGTCCTGGGAGTGTTTGATGGGGACAGTGTCGAGAGAGCTTTACTCTGTATCTAACCCCGTGCTGTCCCTGTCCTGGGAGTGTTTGATGGGGGACAGTGTGGAGGGAGCTTTACTCTGTATCTAACCCCGTGCTGTACCTGTCCTGGGAGTGTTTGATGGGGACAGTGTAGAGGGAGCTTTACTCTGTATCTAACCCCGTGCTGTACCTGTCCTGGGAGTGTTTGATGGGGGACAGTGTAGAGGGAGCTTTACTCTGTATCTAACCCCGTGCTGTACCTGTCCTGGGAGTGTTTGATGGGGGACAGTGTAGAGGGAGCTTTACTCTGTATCTAACCCCGTGTTGTACCTGTCCTGGGAGTGTTTGATGGGACAGTGTAGAGGGAGCTTCACTCTGTACCTAACCCCGTGCTGTACCTGTCCTGGGAGTGTTTGATGGGGGACAGTTTAGTGGGAGCTTTACTCTGTATGTAACCCCGTGTTGTACCTGTCCTGGGAGTGTTTGATGGGGACAGTGTCGAGAGAGCTTTACTCTGTATCTAACCCCGTGCTGTCCCTGTCCTGGCAGTGTTTGATGGGGACAGTGTAGAGGGAGCTTTACTCTGTATCTAACCCCGTGTTGTACCTGTCCTGGGAGTGTTTGATGGGGACAGTGTAGAGGGAGCTTTACTCTGTATCTAACCCCGTGCTGTACCTGTCCTGGGAGTGTTTGATGGGGACAGTGTAGAGGGTGCTTTACTCTGTATCTAACTCCGTGCTCTACCTGTCCTGGGAGTGTTTGATGGGGGACAGTGGAGAGGGAGCTTTACTCTGTATCTAACCCCGTGTTGTACCTGTCCTGGGAGTGTTTGATTTGGACAGTGTGAAGGGTGCTTTACTCTGTATCTAACCCCGTGCTGTACCTGTCCTGCGGGTGTTTGATGGGGACTGTGTAGAGGGAGCTTTACTCTGTATCTATCCCCATGCTGTACCTGTCCTGGGAGTGTTTGATGGGGACAGTGTTGAGGGAGCTTTACTCTGTATCTAACCCCGTGCTGTACCTGTCCTGGGAGTGTTTGATGGGGACAGTGTAAAGGGAGCTTTACTCTGTATCTAACCCTGTGCTGTCCCTGTCCTGCGGGTGTTTGATGGGGGACAGTGGAGAGGGAGCTTTACTCTGTATCTAACCCTGTGCTGTCCCTGTCCTGCGGGTGTTTGATGGGGGACAGTGGAGAGGGAGCTTTACTCTGTATCTAACCCCGTGCTGTACCTATCCTGGGAGTGTTTGATGTGTCAGTGTCGAGGGGGCTTGACTCTGTATCAAACCCCGTTCCAGGAGCCTTTGATGGGGGATAGTGTAGAGGGAGCTTTACTCTGTATCTAACCCCGTGCTTTACCCGTCCTGGGAGTGTTTGATGGGGGACAGTGTAGAGGGAGCTTTACTCTGTATCTAACCCCGTGCTGTACCTGTCCTGGGAGTGTTTGATGGGGGACAGTGTAGTGCGATCGTTACTCTGTACTTACCCTGAGAAACAAATGTCTCCTACATCTGAAAACCCTTTTGGCTCTGACCCTTGTACGTAACCTGCCTGAATTCTTGTCACGTTATTTACTGATGATTACAAATGGAGTAAATCTAATACTCTTAACCCTTTATCCCTTGGCCCTCCCAGACAACCTGTCTCCTGTCACCTTCCCCTGTTCAATTCAACCTGATCCCTCTCTGTTTTCTTCAACTCCACAGAAACCTGACAATGAAAGTATTCATGTCAGCGTCAAGGAAAAGGCAAATGTGTTCATTCTGCCTCTGTTTGATGTCACACACTGCATCCTCCCCTCTGCTCACCATCGTAATGTACGTTAGGGATTGTGAAAGGGGCGACTTTCCCTCTTTATCTGGTAATTTTCTGTGTGGTTTATTACAGGTTGGAATCTGGAACAGATGTGTGAATCAACACACACGCTGACACGATCGCAATGTCACAGGTACGATTCTGACCATGTGGTGGGTCTGTCGCTGAGCCCACAGCCACGGTACCTACTCTTGTCCCATGAGTAGTTTGTACCGCCATGTGCTGGCTGAGAGGAAGAGAACCCAGTCAAGGAAGCAGTCAGTGTCTGACCCGTGACACAGCTGTGCCGAATGTACCTGGGACACGTTCTGACTTTCTAAACCTAATATGGAGATCTTTGTATCTAACCCCGTGCTGTACCTGTCCTGGGAGTGTTTGATGGGGACAGTGTAGTGGGAGCTTTACTCTGTATCTAACCCCGTGCTGTACCTGTCCTGGGAGTGTTTGATGGGGACAGTGTCGAGGGAGCTTTACTCTGTATCTAATCCCACGCAATACCTGTCCTGCTGCGAGTGTTTGATGGGGGACAGTGTAGAGGGAGCTTTACTCTGTATCTAACCCCGCACTGTACCTGCCCTGCGAGTGTTTGATGGGGACAGTGTGGAGGGAGCTTTACTCTGTATCTAACCCCGTGCTGTACCTGCCCTGCGAGTGTTTGATGGGGACAGTGTAGAGGGAGCTTTACTCTGTACCTAACCCCGTGCTGTACCTGTCCTGGGAGTGTTTGATGGGGACAGTGTAGAGGGAGCTTTACTCTGTATCTAACCCCGTGCTGTATCTGTCCTGGGAGTGTTTGATGGGGGACTGTGTAGAGGAAGCTTTACTCTGTATCTAACCCCGTGCTGTACCTGCCCTGCGAGTGTTTGATGGGGACAGTGTGGAGGGATCTTTACTCGGTATCTAACCCTGTGCTGTACCTGTCCTGGGAGTGTTTGATGGGGACAGTGTTGAGGGAGCTTTACTCTATATCTAATCCCACGCAATACCTGTCCTGCTGCGAGTGTTTGATGGGGGACAGTGTAGAGGGAGCTTTACTCTGTATCTAACCCCGTGCTGTACCTGTCCTGGGAGTGTTTGATGGGGACAGTGTAGAGGGAGCTTTACTCTGTATCTAACCCCGTGCTGTACCTGTCCTGGGAGTGTTTGATGGGGGACAGTGTAGAGGGAGCTTTACTCTATCTAACCCCGTGCTGTACCTGTCCTGGGAGTGTTTGATGGGGGACAGTGTAGAGGGAGCTTTACTCTGTATCTAACCCCGTGTTGTACCTGTCCTGGGAGTGTTTGATGGGGACAGTGTAGAGGGAGCTTCACTCTGTACCTAACCCCGTGCTGTACCTGTCCTGGGAGTGTTTGATGGGGGACAGTTTAGTGGGAGCTTTACTCTGTATCTAACCCCGTGTTGTACCTGTCCTGGGAGTGTTTGATGGGGACAGTGTCGAGAGAGCTTTACTCTGTATCTAACCCCGTGCTGTCCCTGTCCTGGGAGTGTTTGATGGGGGACAGTGTGGAGGGAGCTTTACTCTGTATCTAACCCCGTGCTGTACCTGTCCTGGGAGTGTTTGATGGGGACAGTGTAGAGGGAGCTTTACTCTGTATCTAACGCCGTGCTGTACCTGTCCTGGGAGTGTTTGATGGGGGACAGTGTAGAGGGAGCTTTACTCTGTATCTAACCCCGTGCTGTACCTGTCCTGGGAGTGTTTGATGGGGGACAGTGTAGAGGGAGCTTTACTCTGTATCTAACCCCGTGTTGTACCTGTCCTGGGAGTGTTTGATGGGACAGTGTAGAGGGAGCTTCACTCTGTACCTAACCCCGTGCTGTACCTGTCCTGGGAGTGTTTGATGGGGGACAGTTTAGTGGGAGCTTTACTCTGTATGTAACCCCGTGTTGTACCTGTCCTGGGAGTGTTTGATGGGGACAGTGTCGAGAGAGCTTTACTCTGTATCTAACCCCGTGCTGTCCCTGTCCTGGGAGTGTTTGATGGGGACAGTGTAGAGGGAGCTTTACTCTGTATCTAACCCCGTGTTGTACCTGTCCTGGGAGTGTTTGATGGGGACAGTGTCGAGAGAGCTTTACTCTGTATCTAACCCCGTGCTGTCCCTGTCCTGGGAGTGTTTGATGGGGACAGTGTAGAGGGAGCTTTACTCTGTATCTAACCCCGTGTTGTACCTGTCCTGGGAGTGTTTGATGGGGGACAGTGTCGAGAGAGCTTTACTCTGTATCTAACCCCGTGCTGTCCCTGTCCTGGGAGTGTTTGATGGGGACAGTGTAGAGGGAGCTTTACTCTGTATCTAACCCCGTGCTGTCCCTGTCCTGGGAGTGTTTGATGGGGGACAGTGTAGAGGGAGCTTTACTCTGTATCTAACACCGTGCTGTACCTGTCCTGGGAGTGTTTGATGGGGGACAGTGTAGAGGGAGCTTTACTCTGTATCTAACCCCGTGCTGTACCTGTCCTGGGAGTGTTTGATGGGGACAGTGTAGAGGGAGCTTTACTCTGTATCTAACCCCGTGCTGTACCTGTCCTGGGAGTGTTTGATGGGGACAGTGTGGAGGGAGCTTTACTCTGTATCTAACCCCGTGCTGTACCTGTCCTGGGAGTGTTTGATGGGGACAGTGTAGAGGGAGCTTTACTCTGTATCTAACCCCGTGCTGTACCTGTACTGGGAGTGTTTGATGGGGGACAGTGTGGAGGGAGCTTTACTCTGTATCTAACCCCGTGCTGTCCCTGTCCTGGGAGTGTTTGATGGGGGACAGTGTAGAGGGAGCTTTACTCTGTATCTAACCCCGTGCTGTACCTGTCCTGGGAGTGTTTGATGGGGGACAGTGTAGAGGGAGCTTTACTCTGTATCTAACCCCGTGCTGTCCCTGTCCTGGGAGTGTTTGATGGGGGACAGTGTAGAGGGAGCTTTACTCTGTATCTAACCCCGTGCTGTACCTGTCCTGGGATGGGGGACAGTGGAGGGGAAGCTTTTTATCTAACCCTGTGTGTATTACTTGGTTGTGCAGTGACTGCAGTTGCTGTCTTTTGTCTGTCGGTCCTGTGGATGTCCTGACGTTCTGAATGGACCGATATAAATGCCAGTTTTCTTCTGCCCTGTTCTCACAGAAAGCCTTCCCTGACCGGCTGTGACGCAGCGTCTGCACTTCTGGTGGCGCTCTGTGTGGATGAATTTTTGCCTTCCTGGAGCGGACGTGGAATCTGTTCGTTGTGGCTTCTCCCAACTTTGTCCGATTTTAATTAAAATATAATTCAACCAAGAGTTGTGTGTCTTCACTGCAATATCCCTCCACGCCTGGAGTTTCAATCTTCTGGTTGTTGTGCTTGCTCCCTATGCTATGAGGAGAGATTGGGTAGACTGGGGTTGTTCTCCCTGGAAAGACGGAGAATGAGGGGAGATCTAATAGAGGAGTACAAGATTCTGAACGGGATAGATAGGGTGAACAGTGGGAAGCTTTTTCCCAGATCAGAAGTGACCTTCACGGGGGCTCAAGGTGAGAGGGGCGAAGTATAACTCAGAC
The DNA here is from genome assembly GCF_964213995.1 of Mustelus asterias. Lineage (NCBI taxonomy): Eukaryota > Metazoa > Chordata > Chondrichthyes > Carcharhiniformes > Triakidae > Mustelus > Mustelus asterias. The sequence continues at coordinate 13,883 of NW_027591815.1, read as the reverse complement.
ATCAGAGGGACGTTTTTTACACAGAGGGTGGTGGGGGCCTGGAATGCGCTGCCAAGTAGGGTGGTGGAGGCAGGCACGCTGACATCGTTTAAGACTTACCTGGATAGTCACATGAGCAGCCTGGGAATGGAGGGATACAAACGATTGGTGTCGTTGGACCAAGGAGCGGCACAGGCTTGGAGGGCCGAAGGGCCTGTTTCCTGTGCTGTACTGTTCTTTGTCCCGCGTGCTTTTCCCTTCCGCATGCGCAGCAATGGTCATCCTGTTACGGGGAGCGGCTGTAATATTAAGACGGTAGCAATACCCTGAGGTTACAGGTTCCAATCTCCTCATGGCAATAAATTGTTTTAAAATTGAGTTGATAAAATCTGGAATTGAAAGCTCGTCTCGGTGTTGGGGGGCTTGCGGTGACTCCTCAATTTATTGGTACATCCGAGGGAAGGAAATCTGTCAGCTTTGCCTGGCCTGACCTGAGTGTGACTCAGCCATGCGGTTGGCTGTTAACTGCCCTCTGCAGCGGCCGAGCAAGGCACTCGGTTCAAGCACGGGGAAGGTTTTCTGGCCTTGCTGGTAATGCCCACGTACCATGGTAATAATCAGCCCTGGTTTCTCAAAGACTTGGAGCGGCTGTTCACCTTAGTTGAAGGGTCAGCCACAAGAGGGCCTAGGTTCAAGGTGGGGGGGTTTAGGAGGGATGTGAGGAAAAACCTTTTTACCCAGAGGGTGATGACGGTCTGGAAAGCGCTGTCTGGGAGGGTGGTGGGGACGGGTTGCCTCACATCCTTTTGAAAAGGGGCCCGGGTTCGATTCCGGCCTCTGGTCTGTGTGGAGTTTGCACGTTGTCCTCGTGTCAGTGTGAGAATCCTCCAGGTGCTCCGGTTTCCTCCCACAGATGTGCAGGTTAGGTGGAATGGCCATGCTAAATTGCCCCTTTTGTATCCAAAAGTGTGTATATTTGGGGGTGGGCCTGGATAAGATGCTCCTAATTTTCAGGTGTCGTACAGTCATGGTGGATCATAGAAACCCTACAGTGCAGAAAGAGGCCATTTGGCCCATTGAGTCTGCACCGACCACAATCCTACCCCCATAGCCCTACATATTTTACCCACTAATCTCTCTACGCATCTCAGGACACTAGGGGGATTTTTAGCATAGCCAATCAACCTAACCTGCGCATCTTTGGACTGTGGGAGGAAACCGGAGCACCCAGAGGAAACCCAAGCAGACATGAGGAGAATGTGCAAACTCCACACAGACTGACCCGAGCCAGGAATCGAACCCAGGTCCCTGGAGCTGTGAAGCAGCAGTGCTCACCACCATGCTGCCCAAATAGCCTCTTCTGCACTGTAGGGATCCTACGCTCATACCAACTACCTGGGTGAGCACTTGGCACATCACAACATTCAGGGCTATGGGCCCAAGTACTGGTAAATGGGATTAGGTAGGAGTTCACGTGTTTCTAATGTGTTGGTGTCGACTCGAAGGGTAGGGTCTCCTCTGCACTGTATGGTACTGAGTTTGTGAAGTTACGGTGACCAGTGTTGCGAAACTGATCCAACTCTGAAACTTTTAAAAACCCACCTCTGAAGGTTTGGTGTTTTCATGAACCCCCGGCTGTCGTTTGGTGTTGTATTTTTGCTCAATTTTGTCCTGTCGAGGTTCCTGTGATTTGCTTTTTAAATTGGGGTGGGGGTAAACAGGCCTTGTGTGTCCAGTTGCTTGTTGCGACACACTGGGAGCCATGCTCCCTCTGAGACTCATCGTACCCTTGTGACTAACTGCTTTATCCCTGAAGATTACTATCACTGGGTGGGCACGGACCCGGGTTCCATTCTTGGCTTGGGTCACCGTCTGTGTGGAGTCTGCACACTAATGTTTGTAGATTTGAGATGTATTTAGAGGGCAATGTTCTGGAAAAACTATAACCGACAATGAACCCTTCCTAAAGAGATCATCATTGTAGTTTATTGATAAATGGATGGCCTTACGAGATGTCTGCTACGAGAGGACACAGGTTTAAGGTGCTGGGGGGTAGGTACAAGGGAGATGTATGGGGTAAGTTTTTCACAGAGGGTGGTGGGCGAGTGGAATCGGCTGCCGTCAGTGGTGGTGGAGGCGAACTCAATAGGGTCTTTTAAGAGACTCCTGGATGAGTACATGGAGCTTAATAGGATGGAGGGTTATAGGTAGGTCTAGAAGGTAGGGATGTGTTGGGCACAACTTGTGGGGCCGAAGGGCCTGTTTGTGCCGTAGTTTTTCTATGTTAGATATTGATGTATCTTTCATATTTGTATTTTGAATATTTGTAATGAGAAAAAGAAATCCCTTGTGTCTGCGTGGGTTTCCTCCGGGTGCTCCGGTTTCCTCCCACAGTCTGAAAGACGTGCTGGTTAGGGTGCATTGGCCGTGCTAAATTCTCCCTCTTACTCGAACGGGCGCCAGAGTGTGGCGATGAGGGGATTTTCCCAGTAACTTCATTGCAGTGTAAGCCTTGTGACACAAATAAATAAACTTTAAACGCTAAAATGATCATTATCACATGGCTGTTCCTGCTGTCTATCCTTCCATTACCGTCAGGATGAAAACAATGCTGTATTGATGAAGTTGAGGCTGCTACACACTGGAGAGTGTTTTTATTCATTCGTGGGACCTAGGCATCACTGGCTGATCTCATTGCCCATTCCGGGTACAACTGAGTGGCTTGCTAGACCATTTCAGAGGGCAGTTGAGAGTCAACCACATTGCTAAGGCTCTGGAGTCACATATAGGCCAGACTGGGTAAGCACGGTGGATTTCCTTCCCTGAAGGGACGTTAGTGAACTAGATGGGTTTTTCTAACAATCGGTCATCAGTACATAGAACAGTACAGGCCCTTCAGCCCTCGATGTTGTGCCGAGCTTTGTCCGAAACCAAGATCAAGCTATCCCACTCCCTATCATCCTGGTGTGCTCCATGTGCCTATCCAATAACCGCTTGAAAGTTCCTAAAGTGTCTGACTCCACTATCACTGCAGGCAGTCCATTCCACACCCCAACCACTCTCTGAGTAAAGAACCAACCTCGGACCTCCCTCCTATATCTCCCACCGTGAACCCTATAGTTATGCCCCCTTGTAATAGCTCCATCCACCCGAGGAAAGTCTCTGAACGTCCACTCCATCTATCCCCCTTATCATCTTATGAACCTCTATTAAGTCGTCTTTCATCCTCCTCCGCTCTAAAGAGAAAAGCCCGAGCTCCCTCAACCTTTCCTCATAAGACCTACCCTCCAAACCAGGCAGCATCCTGGTAAATCTCCTCTGCACTCTTTCCAGCGCTTCCACATCCTTCTTATAGTGAGGTGACCAGAACTGCACACAATATTCCAAATGTGGTCTCACCAAGGTCCTGTACAGTTGCAGCATAACCCCACGGCTCTTAAACTCAAACCCCCTGTTAATAAACGCTAACACACGATAGGCCTTCTTCACAGCTCTATCCACTTGAGTGGCAACCTTTAGAGACCTGTGGATATGAACCCCAAGATCTCTCTGTTCCTCCACATTCCTCAGAATCCTACCGTTGACCCTGCAATCAACATTCAAATTTGTTCTACCAAAATGAATCACCTCACATTTATCAGGGTTAAACTCCATCTGCCATTTTTCAGCCCAGCTCTGCATCCTATCAATGTCTCTTTGCAGCCTACAACAGCCCTCCACCTCATCCACTGCTCCACCAATCTTGGTGTCATCAGCAAATTTACTGACCCACCCTTCAGCCCCCTCCTCTAAGTCATTAATAAAAATCACAAAGAGCAGAGGACCAAGCACCGATCCCTGTGGTACACCGCTAGTAACTGGTCTCCAGTCTGAAAATTTTCCATCCACCACCACCCTCTTGTCTTCCAAGAGATATGATGTGGAAATGCCGGCGTTGGACTGGAGCAAACACAGCAAGGAGTCCAACAACACCAGGTTAAAGTCCAACATGTCCACCTGGCAGCAAACGCCACCAGCCCTCGGAGCGCTGCTCCCTCACCAGATAATTCTGGATTTTCTTTTACTGGATTCAACTTCTGCCGTCTGCTGTGGAGGGATTTGAACCTGGGTCCCCAGAAAACTAGCTGAGTTTCTGGATTCGTAGTCTACTTATCACCTCCCATTTACACTCAACATTACCTCCACAGATATCAGATCTGCTGAGATTTTCTGTCTCCCGTGAAATACTTTGCAATATTGAGAAGAATCGCAGTTTCTTTCCTTGATGGACTTTCTGGATTCATAGGTGGATTGGCCATGCTAAATTGCCCCTTAGTGTTCAAAGATGTGTAGGTTAGGTGGATTGGCCATGCTAAATTGCCCCTCAGTGTCCAAAGATGTGCAGGTTAGGTGGATTGGCCGTGCTAAATTGCCCCTTAGTATCCAAAGATGTGCGGGTTAGGTGGATTGTCCATGCTAAATTGCCCCAAGATTAGGGGGGGTAAGCGTGTGGGGTGGGGGTCGGGGTGGGATGCTCTGTCAGATGGTTGGCACAGATTCCAGAGTGTGGCGACTGGGGGATTTTCACAGTAACTTCATTGCATTGTCAATGTAAGCCTTACGTGTGACTAATAAACTTTAACATAACTCAGCGAGTGACCAATAAAACTTTTTAAGGGCTATTTCTTCAACTGAAAAAGTTTTAAGAGTAAATGTTGCCAAGAGTGGGCTTCCCCAGGCAGGTCAATGGTCATTCTGCCAGGCCCTCTCCTGGGTGCCTGTCCCTTTAAACTTTTGTTGCCATTGTTGGCCCAACTGATGACATAACCCCGCCCATTGTATGACGTGAGGAAAGGGGGTGCGGTCAGTGGTGGCCCCGCCCCCTCCCTCAGCAGGGCGGGGCCTGAAGCTCAGAGTTGGGCCAGGGGAAGGTGTGCTCTGAGAAGCCCATGGAAGCCTCTCAGACCCTGGGGAAGGACCTGACCCTCCACCATCCCTGAAACTCTTCAGAGTAGAGAGAGCATCTCTTCCCTCCCACTCCCCCCCCCCCCCCACCTTCCCCCCTCCCCCAACCCTCAGACAATGGACCCCAACAAGCCAGTGAAAGGTATCTTGAAAAAGACCAGTAGTTCCGAATTTACCAAGAAGAAAAAGAAGCCACCGGAGGATGATGGGTGAGTTTGCGCCATCCCCGTTGGCGTTGGAGCGACAGAATCCACTGCCGCAGGTTCTCAAACCCAACTGAGCCTTGCCCTGTGCCAGCCATGGGCACTGCACTTGGGAACCACTCCCCGCCCCGGAACTGGGGCAGGTGGCATAAAGGGGTGCCATGGTGGCACAGTGGTTAGGGTGGCACAGTGGTTAGCACTGCTGCCCCACAGCGCCACAGACCCGGGTTCGATTCCAACCTTGGGTCACTGTCTGTGTGGAGTTTGCACGTTCCCCCTCCGTGTCGACGTGGGTTTCCTCCGGGTGCTCCGGTTTCCTCCCACACTCCAAAGATGTGAAGGTTAGGTGGATTGGCCGTGCTAAATTGCCCCTTAGTGTTCAAAGATGTGTAGGTTAGGGGGATCGGCCGTGCTAAATTGCCCCTTAGTGTCCAAAGATGTGCGGTTTACGTGGATTGGCCATGCTAAATTGCCCCTTAGTGTCCAAAGATATGTAGTCATGTGGATTGGCCATGCTAAATTGTCCCTTTGTGTCCAAAGATGTGTGGGTTGGGTGGATTGGCCATGCTAAATTGCCCCTTTGTGTCCAAAGATGTGTGGGTTGGGTGGATTGGCCATGCTAAATTGCCCCTTAGTGTCCAAAGATGTACAGGTTAGGTGGATTGGCCATGCTAAATTGTCCCTTAGTGTCCAAAGATGTGTGGGTTGGGTGGATTGGCCATGCTAAATTGCCCCTTAGAGTCCAAAGATGTACAGGTTGGGTGGATTGGCCATGCTAAATTGCCCCTTAGAGTCCAAAGATGTACAGGTTGGGTGGATTGGCCAGGCTAAATTGCCCCTTAAGTTTAAGTTTGTTTATTTATTAGTGTCACAAGTAAGGCTTACATTAACACCGCAATGAAGTTACTGTGAAAATCCCCTAGTCGCCACATTCCGGCGCCTGTTCGGGTAACACTGAGGGAGAATTTAGCACGGCCAATGCACCCTAACCAGCACGTCTTTCAGACTGTGGGAGGAAACCGGAGCACCCGGAGGAAACCCACGCAGACACGGGGAGAATGTGCAAACTCCACACAGACAGTGACCCGAGGCTGGAATCAAACCCGGGTCCCTGGCGCTGTGAGGCAGCAGTGCTAACCCGCCATGCCGCCCAGTGGCTGTGATAGTGTCCCTGGACGTGCCAGTTAGATGGATTTAGGATGTTTATGATTAAAAGCACTGTTTAAATGTTCCTTTCTGAAATGTTTTTTATACCGTAATGCCTTTGTAACAAGGTAACTCCCGCTGCGATGTCTTAGTGAGCAGAAGGGAGGGTGCAGTGGTTAGCATGGCTGCATCACAGCACCCAGGGAACCGGGTTCAATTCCGACCGACCTTGGGTGACTGTAGGGAGTTTGCGTGTTCTCCCCGTGTCTGCGTGGGTTTCCTCTGGTTGCTCCAGTTTCCTCCTCCAAAGATGTGCGGGTTAGGTGGATTGGCCATGCTAAATTGTCCCTTAGTGTCCAAAGATGTGCAGGTTAGGTGGATTGGCCATGCTAAATTGTCCCTTAGTGTCCAAAGATGTGCAGGTTAGGTGGATTGGCCATGCTAAATTGTCCCTTAGTGTCCAAAGATGTGCAGGTTAGGTGGATTGGCCATGCTAAATTGCCCCTTAGTGTCCAAAGATGTGCAGGTTAGGTGGATTGGCCATGCTAAATTGCCCCTTAGTGTCCAAAGATGTGCAGGTTAGGTGGATTGGCCATGCTAAATTGTCCCTTAGTGTCCAAAGATGTGCAGGTTAGGTGGATTGGCCATGCTAAATTGTCCCTTAGTGTCCAAAGATGTGCAGGTTAGGTGTATTGGCCGTGCTAAATTGCCCCTTAGTGTCCAAAGATGTGCGGGTTAGGTGGATTGGCCGTGCTAAATTGCCCCTTAGTGTCCAAAGATGTGCGGGTTAGGTGGATTGGCCATGCTAAATTGCCCCTTTGTGTCCAAAGATGTGTAGGTTAGGTGGATTGGCCATGCTAAATTGCCCCTTAGTGACCAAAGATGTGTAGGTTAGGTGGATTGGCCGTGCTAAATTGCCCCTTAGTGTCCAAAGATGTGCAGGTTAGGTGGATTGGCCATGCTAAATTGCCCCTTAGTGTCCAAAGATGTGTAGGTTAGGCGGATTGGCCGTGCTAAATTGCCCCTTAGTGTCCAAAGATGTGCAGGTTAGGTGGATTAGGTACCTCCCAGGACAGGTACAGCACGGGGTTAGATACAGAGTAAAGCTCCCTCGACACTGTCCCCATCAAACACTCCCAGGACAGGTACAGCACGGGGTTAGATACAGAGTAAAGCTCCCTCTACACTGCCCCCATCAAACACTCCCAGAACAGGTACAGCACGGGGTTAGATACAGAGTAAAGCTCCCTCTACACTGTCCCCCATCAAACATTCCCAGGACAGGTACAGCACGGGGTTAGATACAGAGTAAAGCTCCCTCTACACTGCCCCCATCAAACACTCCCAGAACAGGTACAGCACGGGGTTAGATACAGAGTAAAGCTCCCTCTACACTGCCCCCATCAAACACTCCCAGAACAGGTACAGCACGGGGTTAGATACAGAGTAAAGCTCCCTCTACACTGTCCCCCATCAAACACTCCCAGGACAGGTACAGCATGGGGTTAGATACAGAGTAAAGCTCCCTCTACACTGTCCCCATCAAACACTCCCAGATATATACAACAGATACATCTATAGATATTTAAGAAAGTCGGTACGGACTCAAGGGGCCGAATTGCCGCCTTCTGCACTGTAGGGATTCTATGATTCTCCATGATTTTTGAAATATATATTTGTAAATGTGACGTGGGTGTGACTGGCCAGGCTAGCATTTATTGCTGTTAGGGAGCGAGTTCCAGGATTTTGACCCAGCGACTGCGAAGGAACAGCCGATATATTTCCAAGTCAGGATGGTGAGTGGCTCGGAGGGGAACCTCCAGGTGGGGGTGTTCCCAGGTACCTGCTGCCTTTGTCCTTGGAGATGGTAGAGGTGGTGGGTTTGGAAGGTGCTGTCTAAGGAGCCTTGGTGAGTTGCTGCGGTGCATCTTGTAGATGGTACACACGGCTGCTACTGAGCGTCGGTGGTGGTGGGAATGGATGTTCGTGGATGATTCAATGGGTGGGATTGTCTGGCCGGGCTTGCCCCAAGGCCGGAGAATTCCGTCCGAGATTCGTGCCCTGAGGAATGAACCGGCAAAGAGCTGTCACTTATTTTGTTTAGCGGAAACAGGCGCAATGTGACTACCTGTCCTTCCTGTCTGCGAAGAACAGGGCCTGTGTATTGATATATGTAGTTTTCAGTTCCATGTAAATGCACCTCACTGCAAGCTCAGCTGTCAATCTTAAATTGGTTGTCAGCGTAATTCTTAATGTGCTGAGGATTATTTAGCAGATGTTGTCCCATTGCACAATCACATCTGGTGTTGAACGCTGTGTTTTGATTTTTACAAACAGGGGGCTGCTTGGCGATGGTCTGTACCTTGTCCGTTGCAAACAGCGTCTGGGACACGCTGTTTGATATAATCCATCAGTCTTTGGCCTACATAGCTGATTTGATTTGATTTATAATTGTCACATGTATTGGGATACAGTGAAAAGTATTGTTTCTTGCGCACTATACAGACAAAGCATACCGTTCATAGAGAAGGAAAGGAGAGAGTGCAGAATGTAGTGTTACAGCCATAGCTAGGGTGTAGAGAAAGATCAACTTAATGCGAGGTCGGTCCATTCAAAAGTCTGACAGCAGCAGGGAAGAAGCTGTTCTTGAGTCGGTTGGTACGTGACCTCAGACTTTCGTATCTTTTTCCCGACGGAAGAAGGTGGAAGAGAGAATGTCCGGGGTGCGTGGGGGTCCTTAATTATGCTGGCTGCTTTTTCCCGAGGCAACGGGAAGTGTAGACAGAGTCAATGGATGGGAGGCAGAGTACATCGGGGAGAAGGATTTGATTTGATTTATTATTGTCACATGTATTGGGATACAGTGAAAAGTATTGTTTCTTGCGCGCTATACAGACAAAGCATACTGTTCATAGAGTACATAGGGGAGAAGGATTTGATTTATTATTGTCACATGTATTGGGACACAGTGAAAAGTATTGTTTCTTGTGCGCTATACAGACAAAGCATACTGTTCATAGAGAAGGAAAGGAGAGAGTGCAGAATGTAGTGTTACAGCCATAGCTAGGGTGTAGAGAAAGATCAACTTAATGCGAGGTAGGTCCATTCAAAAGTCTGACAGCAGCAGGGAAGAAGCTGTTCTTGAGTCGGTCGGTACGTGACTTTTGTATCTTTATCCCGATGGAAGAAAGTGGAAGAGAGAATGTCCGGGGTGCGTGGGGGGGTCCTTGATTATGCTGGCTGCTTTTCCCCGAGGCAGCGGGAAGTGTAGACAGAGTCAATGGATGGGAGGCTGGTATCATGATGTGGAGATGCCGGCGTTGGACTGGGGTAAGCACAGTAAGAAGTCTCACAACACCAGGTTAAAGTCCAACAGGTTTATTTGGTAGCAAATACCATAAGCTTTTGGAGCAATGCTCCTTCGTCAGATGGAGTGGTCTCTGTTCTCAAACAGGGCACAGACACAGAAATCAAATTACAGAATACTGATTAGAATGCAAATCTCTACAGCCAGCCAGGTCTTAAATGCACAGACAATGTGGGTGGAGGGAGCATTCAACACAGGTTAAAGAGATGTGTATTGTCTCCAGACAGAACAGCTAGTGAAATTGTGCAAGTCCAGGAGTCAAGCTGTGGGGGTTACTGATAATGTGACATAAATCCAACATCCCGGTTTAGGCCGTCCTCATGTGTGCGGAACTTGGCTATCAGTTTCTGCTCAGCGACTCTGCGCTGTCGTGTGTCGTGAAGGCCGCCTTGGAGAACGCTTACCCGAAGATCCAAGGCTGGTATCACACAGCCATTGAAATTTATCTAATAGATTACTCATGCGTGTGATAAGCAGAATGCCCCTTTTGACTTGATTGTTAGTGGTGAGTAGCACTTGTGTTGGCACTCCATTGTCACAGTGTGAAACAGTTTGAGATGCTTTACTGTTCCAGGGTAATCTGAGGTAGGCTGGGCATCGTTCAGGGTTGAAAAGTGATGGCCAATTGAAGAGGTTGGACGATATGCAATGAGCTACGATCCAGAGTATTGTTTTTTCCGGGAAGGACTGTGTCGCTGGGCCTTGTAACTTGATACCTGATGGTTGGAGGGTCATTGATATGTTAACAGCGCCAACAGTGGTTAGCACTGCTGCCTCACAGCGCCAGGGAGCCGTGTTCGATTCCCAGCTTGGGCCACTGTCTGTGCGGAGTTTGCACATTCTCCCCGTGTCTGCGTGGGTTTCCTCCAGGTGCTCCGGTTTCACAGAACCCCTACATTGCAGAAGGAGGCCATTCGGCCCATCGAGTCTGCACCGACCACAATCCCTCCTAGGCCCTTTCCCCATGTATTTACCCTAGCTAGTGCCCTTGACACTTAGGAGCAATTTAGCACGGCCAATCCACCTAACCAGCACGACTTTTGGACTGTGGGGGGAAACCGGGGCACCCGGAGGAAACCCACGCAGACACTGAGGAGAATGTGCAGACTCCGCACAGACAGTGACCCGAGCCGGGAATCGAACCCGGGTCCCTGGCGCTGTGAGGCAGCAGTGCTAACCCACTGTGCCACCCCAGTCCGAAAGACGTGCTGGTTAGGGTGCATTGGCCCTGCTAAATTCTCCCTCCGTGTTACCCGAACAGTCGCCAGAGTGTGGGCGACTAGGGGCATTTTCACAGTAACTTCACTGCAGTGTTAATGTAAGCCTTACTTGTGACACTAATAAATAAACTTAAGCAACTCCAGTCTTTAGAAGTAGCATTGAGGCCTTGAACTTGCGTTCTAACGGACCACTAGTCTGAAATAAGACAGGAACATGGGAATTAGGAGCTGGAGGAGGCCATTCAGCCCTTCGAGCCTGCTCCCCCATTCAATCAGATCATGGCTGATCTCTCCCAATCCACCTCCCCACCTCTTCCCCATCTCCCTTTAACCCGTTTTTATATCAGAAATCTATCCATCTCCTTCTTGAAACCATTCAATGATTCAGTCTCCACCGCGCGATGGGGCAGTGAGTTCCACAAACTCACCACCCTCTGCGAGAAGTAGTTCCTCCTCATCTCAGTTTTAAATCTACCGCCTCTCAGCCTCTACCCTGTGACCTCTTGTTCTAGATTGCCCCACACGGGGGAAACATTTGGTCCACATTTACTCTATCAATCCCTTTTAGTATTTTATATCCCTCGATCAGATCCCCTCTCATCCTTCCAAACTCCAGCGAGTACAAACCCCAAACTGTTTAATCTCTCCTCATACGTCAACCCTTTCATCCCCGGAATCAATCTGGGGAACCTCCTCTGAACTGCCTCCAATGTCACCGCGTCCTTCCTCTAATAAAGAGACCAAAACTGGACACAATCCTCCAGATGTGGTCTCACCAACACCCTGTACAACTGCAACACTTCTCTACTTTTATACTCCAGTCCCTTTGCAATAAATGCCAACAATATGGGCGACAGTGGTTAGCGCTGCTGCCTCACAGCGCCAGGGACCCGGGTTCGATTCCCGGCTTGGGTCACTGTCTGTGTGGAGTTTGCACGTTCTCCCCGTGTCTGCGTGGGTTTCCTCCGGGTGCTCCGGTTTCCTCCCACAGACCAAAGATGTGTAGGGTAGGTGGATTGGCCATGCTAAATTGCCCCTTAGTGTCCAAAGATGTGCGGGTTAGGGGGATTGGCCATGCTAAATTGCCCCTTAGTGTCCAAAGATGTGCGGGTTAGGTGGATTGGCCATGCTAAATTGCCCCTTAGTGTCCAAAGATGTGCAGTTTAGGTGGATTGGCCGTGCTAAATTGCCCCTTAGTGTCCAAAGATGTGTAGGTTAGGTGGATTGGCCATGCTAAATTGCCCTTTAGTGTCCAAAGATGTGCAGGTTAGGTGGATTGGCCGTGCTAAATTGCCCCTTAGTGTCCAAAGGTGTGCAAGTTAGGTGGATTGGCCGTGCTAAATTGCCCCTTAGTGTCCAAAGATGTGCAGGTTAGGTGGATTGGCCACGCTAAATTGTCCCTTAGTGTCCAAAGATGTATGGGTTAGGTGGATTGGCCATGCTGAATTGTCCCTTAGTGTCCAAAGATGTGCAGGTTAGGTGGATTGGCCATGCTAAATTGCCCCTTAGTGTCCAAAGATGTGCAGGTTAGGTGGATTGGCCGTGCTAAACTCCCCCTTAGTGTCAGAGGGATTAGTAGGGTGGATATGTGGGGTTACGGGGATAGGGTGGGATTGTTGTCGGTGCCGGCTCAATGGGCTGAATGGCCTCCTTCTGCACCGTAGGGATTCTATTCCATGATCCCATTTGCCTTTTTTATTACGTGCTGCACCTACACACCGACTTTCTTCCATTCATGAACACAGACACCCAGATCCCTCTGCGTGGACACATTCTGAATCTGCTTTCCGTGTCGGTAATCATTTACCTTTCTAACTTTTCTGCCAAAGTAAAGTTGAAGTTTATTTATTAGTGTCACAAGTGAGGCTTACATTAACACTGCAGTGAAGTTACTGTGAAGTTCCCCTCGTCGCCACACTCCGGCGCCTGTTCGGGTCAACGCACCCCTAACCAGCACGTCTTTCAGACTGTGGGAGGAAACCGGAGCACCCGGAGGAAACCCCCGCAGACACGGGGAGAATGTACAGACTCCGCACAGATACTGACCCAAGCCGTGAATTGAACCCGGGTCCCTGGCGCTGTGAGGCAGCAGTGGATAACCTCACATTTATCCGCATTAAACTCCATCCGCCTAATTTTGGCCCACTCTCCTGGCCTATCACTAATAACGTTTCCCCTGGAACTCCGCAATTCCGTCGAATTCTTGACTTCCCATTCCTAAGAAGGAAATTATTTTAGAAATGCTTCCTGACCGCCACCTTCGATAAATATCGACTGGATTTGCCGAAATCCTTAAAATGTCCAGCCTTGCCTCACTGGGAACACGCCCCGCGAGCCAATCTTGGTTTTGTTACTGGTTCTTCAAACTGTGGAGGCTTTGGAGAGGGGACAGAAAAGATTTACCAGGATGTTGCCTGGTGTGGAGGGCATTAGCTTTGAGGAGAGGTCGGAGAAACTTGGTTTGTTCTCACTGGAACGACGGAGGTTGAGGGGCGACCTGATAGGAGTCTACAAGATTATGAGGGGCACGGACAGAGTGGATAGTCAGAAGCTTTTTCCCAGGGTGGAAGAGTCAATTACTAGGGGGCACAGGTTTAAGGTGCGAGGGGCAAGGTTTAAAGGAGATGTACGAGGCAGATTTTTTACACAGAGGGTGGTGGGTGCCTGGAACCCGTTGCCGGGGGAGGTAGTGGAAGCGGATACGGTAGTGACTTTTAAGGGGCGTCTTGACAAATACATGAATAGGATGGGAATAGAGGGATACGGTCCCCGGAAGGGGAGGGGGTTTTAGTTCAGTCGGGCAGCATGGTCGGTGCAGGCTTGGAGGGGCCGAAGGGCCTGTTCCTGTGCTGTAATTTTCTTTGTTTTGTTCTTATTCCAAAATGGCTGCCGGAATGGAATTTCCTGTCCCTTCACCTAGTTTGATGGGCCTTTGCATTGGGGGGACAGATGGGGAGGGGTGGTGGGGGAGGGGGAGGGGAGAGGTGTGGTGGGGGAGGGGGGAGGTTTGGTGGGGATGGGGTA